>NC_079439.1:20339387-20394387 GCF_903798145.1 Danio aesculapii | reverse complement strand
CTGAGCCCTGAGCTCATAAGATCCTCGAGCCCTGGGCTCCCTCTCGTTAGCAGTGCGAGAGGGGAGTTTGAGCTCAGGTAGATCTTGATGAACTCCCCCGTCTTGATAATGGTTATCGACAGATAATAGGGATAGCTATAGAGAGATTTACTGCTTATTGAGAGCTCATCTATGGTGCCAATTTGGTATGGTCAAATTAATCATAGTGCGTGTTTTTGGACTGTGGGAGGAAATTGGGGAACCCTGGGAAAATCTATGCGAGCACAGGTAGAATATGCATAGTTTGTACAAAATGTTGACTAGCCTAAGGACTTTTAACCAGTGACATTCTTGCTGTTCTAACCACTGGGCCGACGTGTCACCCAATCTAGAAAAACGAGGAAGGAGTAAGGGTGGAAGGGGGGATTCTTCAAGACGAAGATACTGAAGTAAGAAACAGTGGTTACTTATAGTTAGTTAAGAATCATCTGATTGGAGAATCATGTTAGCTAATGCGGGACCAGCCGTGGGCAATCATAAGCATGTGATCCACTCAAAATAAACTTCACTATGTGAAAGGAACAATTAAACATTTAAATTATTTTTAACATTTAGATTTTTTTTTTTACCACATAATATATATATATAATTGGCAATAAATGTAAATGCGTCTGCACTGATTCATTGTTATATTATTAATATTTCATATTTGTAAATATATTAACAACTTACATCACACAATAACTATACTGTCAAATATTAAAAGTAAAAAAAGTTTTGAATTGAATTGTATGTGCACAAAAATACTTTTTTTTAAAAACAATAATGATATAAGACAAAATTAAGCTTTTTTAAAAAAATTATAGTGTATTATATAAATAGTGTAGTTTTATTAAACATTATTTTTATGTGAATATAATACTATGCCAATAAAATTCATGCTCTATAATTATTTTTTACAATTAATATTGTATATAATAATACAATAATTAGTGGACCCTCTGCAGAGCCTCAACAGACACCTTGGGGTCATAGGTTCACTGGAAGACCCCATGCACTTATGCTCTAATGAGAAAAACATGTATTTGTTAATTTTTTTTCAATTTGTATTGTAGATTATGTTTATGCGTTTCATGGAATACCCACCACCTCACATTTCCTTGTGCTACACTCAATTAGAATAAGAAATAGAAATCTTCATTGTCCACACATGTGGTAATTTCTTTTTTTTCTCCCAAAAATCACAAATACAAAATCACAGAGCACAAATTGTTCACAAATTCCTACACCACAGATTACCAACACACAAACCTGAGTATAAAACCTATAAAACCACAGAGTAACATACTAACTACTTCATAGTCATTTGTTCAATATTGTAATAGCAGATGGTATAAAAGATTTCTTAAAAATATTAGTTTTTTTCTGTAGGTACTCTGTATCACCTACCAGAAGGAAGATTTTCAATTTCATAATAAATAGGACGAGTAGAGTCCAGAGTATAACTATATGAGGCTTTTCATCTGGTCTGGTTTATATACAGTTCCACAAGTTGCTTCTGGTGGTCCAATATGATCTTACTAGCTGTGTAAACAATCTTTGCAAGTTTATACTTGCTTCTAGCTCCAAAATATCCATACCAGCAAGAAATATTATAGGAGATAATACCGAATACCCTTACTAACATTAAAACTACAGCTGAAGTCAGAATTATTAGCCCCCCTGAATTATTAGCTGTTTAATGGAGAGAAGATTTTTTTTCAACACATTTCTAAACATAGTAGTTTTAATAACTCATTTCTAATAACTGATTTATTTAATCTTTGCCATGATGACAGTACAGAATATTTGACTAGATATTTTTCAAGACACTTCTATACAGCTTGAAGTGACATTTAAAAGGCTTAACTAGGTTAATTAGGCAGGTTAGGGTAACTAGGCAAGTTACTGTATAACGATGGTTTGTTCTGAGGACTATCAAAAAAATATAGCTTAAAGGGGATAATAATTTTGACCTTAAAATGTTTTTTAAAAAAATTAAAAACTTGAAAAAATAAATAAATAAAATTCCTTGCTCTGTTAAACATCATTTCGGAAATATTTTAAAAAAAGAAAAATAAATTCAAAGGGGGGCTAATAATTCTAACTGTATTTGCTTTCCATAAAAGTAAGTCTCTGTGTTGCCTTCTTATAGATCTAGTCTGCATGTTCAACTAAATTTAAACTACCATCGAAAATAATCAACAATCTCGCGTGTTTACCCTCAATAATAACTGGATGATATATAGGCTGCCTTTCCCTACTAATAATTAGTTCCTTAGTTTTTGAAGCATTTAGTGACAAAGTACTCTCCTCGCACCATGTAACCAGATGTTCTATGTGCTCAAAGTAGGCCCTTTCTAGCTCCTCCTTTCCTCAAGTCCAGCCATGGCCATGTCATCAGCATACTTGAATATGGTAATATGGCTTTCAGAAATCTGCATTTCTTTTATATACATTGAAAATAATGCAGGTGATATTATACAACCTTGGGGTACTCCACTGTTCAAAACAACCTCTTCAGACTTTGAACACTGTAGAGGTTGTTGGCACTCACTCAGTAATTCAGGAACTTGCTTAGTATATTTGACCGGGATAAAGAGTGAGTAACATAACATCACAACCGCTCTGTCTCTGCTGTGCACTTTCAGCGGGATGTCAGTCAATGTCAGGCTTAAGAGAGACAATGTGGCCAAACCAGGGGGTGAATGATCCAGTTTCAAAACAACACAACTTGGCTGATCCCTCGCCATCAGAGGAATCAAACTGCTGATAGTTTCCAGCAGTGCTGAATTAACTAGTGCTTAATACAAACACCAACTTACGTTACAAAATGGGGGTGATTGCCCATCTTCTCTTCAAGTTTCTCAAGAAAAGTGAGATCCGTGGCATCACCTGGCCTCACACACTCCTCATCCTGAAACATCAAACCACACAAGTTCTCTCATGTAAGAAATCAACCAGTGCACAAACAGCAAACAATGCTGTTCTTACTTACAGACTGAAAAAAATCTAAGAAAACTTAAAAATTCTTCAATCAAGAAGCATTTTCTAGACAAGTAAAAATTATTGTTTTGTTTTCAGAAATATGTTGAAATTAAGTGAGATTTTCCTTTAAAACAAGAAAAATAATCTGCCACTGGGGTAAGCAAAAAATATTGTTCTCTTAAAAAAAAGATAGTTTTTTTTGTTTGTTTTAGCTCAGCAGGAACATAACATCATAAGATATTAATATTAGGTTAGATTTAGGTCGTGACATCAAGTGACCAAAATTCAATATCTAGCCAGTGTCTAAGGACAACAATATTTTTACGTCCAATAATGATATCAAATTAGTTGTGTTGGAAAGTGACCAAAATCCAACGTCTGATAGATATCACAGTGTTAACGTCCACACAACATCAAGGTGTAACATGATTAGATTAGATTTGATTTTAGGTTGGACGTTGGACATAGACGTCTGCCTGACGTTGGGTTCTGACGTCAACCCGATTTTAATTTCCAAACAAAATCCAACATCCCCATGACGTTGGGGTACATTCAGAGCCGGATTAACCAATGGGCATTATGGACACAGGCCCAGGGGCCCGTGCACACTTGGGGCCCCTGCGAGGATGGGAAAAAAAAACGCCGATTTTGTAGTATCTATTTAGGCTAAGTGCAAATAGCACACCTCGTTAGAATGAACTAGTTGAGTGTTCCCGCTCATCACCGTTCAATTGACAGAGACAACATAACTAAAGAGAACGGCAGATAGTAGCGTGAGTGGCCTAGCTTGTAAAGCGGATGGCAACATGTTTTAACACGATCGATCATGAACCTGTTTCGAATCCAGCGTCCAATGAACTCATCCTTCTTTTTTCCCCCACTATAAATCAGATTTTACCTACTCTTCATCACGAGGAAGACAAGTAGGAATCATTAATTATGGAAGACTCAGATTCATAGAACTGAACAGGATTGGAGAGGTGTTATATCCACATCATATGCATTATAAGTATGTAGAAGTTATACATTAAAAAACCCTTTAATATAAATTTTAGTACTGCTTCAGTGAACCTGAACAAGTATAATAAAATCCATTAATTTTCACTAGTTGTATTAGTACATTTTTTTCAAGCTTTAAATTCTTCAAAAATAAGTTAAATCTTTGTAGACTAGAAATCTTTGTACTGTATATTATTAATTTTAAAAATGCCGGCAATGCATTATAGATTAATTTTATTTAAAAATATGATGTTAACCTTATTTTTAATTGAACTATATGGGTGCGGCCAGGTAGGGGGGCTACAAGACATTGTGCCCAGGGGCCTCTGAATTCTTAATCCGAGCCTGGGTACATTGGGGTACAACGTCAATATGGCGTCATGTTGACGTCCTGTGCCTGCAGGGAAGGAACAACTCACTTAATTTTGACTTATTATTTTTGAAAACAAGAGAATAATATTTGATTGTCTAAAACATGGAAAATTAGTCAGTGACTTGCGACCCCAATATCCTCTGAGGTGGTTATAAATATATAAACCTTGCACATAATGGCGCACACATACCAATAGGCCCAGGTCTATTCATCATTTAATTTCGAAGAACGTCATTCTGAGACCAAGTTTATTTATTTTTAATGTACTTGAGTGCCGTAAAAGTGCCAAAAAGTTTAACCTGGTGCCATAAAATTGTGTCTTTAATATAACGTAATCGCCCCGGATGTCCCAAAAAATATCTAAAGGCTGATGGCTTTTATTTGCATTTTTATAAATTTTTTATTTACTTTTTATGGATAAAATATGGTCATTGTAATAGTTTGATAAAATAAATTAATTTTTTTTTAATTATCAAGCTACCCCTCCTCATTGTCCCTTGACATACTGGGTGGTCCCAACCTCAACTTTAGGAACCACTGGTCTAGAAAATACTTCTTAATTTAAGAATTGTTTTGATATAGGTTGTTTTCAATCATGTAGTTCTGATGACGCGCGAAATTCAGATGGAGGGTAGGAAGTAAAACTGAATGGAAGAGGAAAGTCTGTATTTTTGCGATTTATTCCATATTTTAAAGGAGATATATATAGAAAATAACCACATATGTTGGGCATGATCCTTACATCATGAAGAGGGCCGAGTTTTTTACTGAACTAAAATATATTTGCCTGTCATCGAGGCGGTACAGTATTATTACATTACATGAAAAATACTATAGTAAGTACTATAGTGTTTGGAAGCACACTATAGATAGTTACTTGAATTAAACTAATAATCACACATTATACACTTTTCTATGTGGAAGAATGACTTCCTGTCCTCCATCTGAATTTCACACGTCATCAGTGACGTTGTGAAAACAACCTATTTAGGCTAGAAACAAGACAAAATCTCATTTTCACTCAACAGAACAATTTTTTCTTTTTTTGCAGCATAATGTTCATTTCAAAAGGCGCTAGAGAAGTGAACTGTAAGTGTATAACCATACCAACACAGAGATGATACCTCTGTGCTTCTCCTCCACCAGATCACATATGATTTTATTGTTGAAGAATTGAACAGGCTCCCACTGAAACCCAATTAAACAAAGTGCCGAAGAGCTTTATTCTCTGATTTACAATCTTTGAATATCACTGCATACGTGATTACTGAATGATTGATAAACTCACCCCGATTCCTTCTGCTTCATACTCCTCCTGTTCAGCCTTTAGCGTCAACTGAATGAAGAGTTGCTGTAGCTTCTCATTGCAGTAGTTTATACAAAACTGCTCAAAACTAAGCACATATAAAAATAAAATGAACAAAAACATCCACAACACAAAATAAGCACATGATAGAGTTTTAGCCTGAGTTTTAAATCTACACTCACCAGACACTTTATTAGGTACAAATATTCAACTTCTTGTTAATACAAATCAAATTTCTAATCAGCCAATCACATGGCAGCAACTCAGTGCATTTACACATGTAGACATGATCAAGTCAACCTGGTGCAGTTCAAACTGAGTATCAGAATGTGGAAGAAAGGTGATTAAAGTGAGTTTAAATGTGACATGGTTGATGCCTGATGGGCTGATCAAAGTAAAGACTGGTGTATTGTCGATTTGTCCTATCCTGTCATATTTTCCTACCTTAAAAAAGTACACTGCAAAAAGCGAGTTACTTTACTTTAAAAAAGTGAGTAAACCCGTTGCCATAAAAGCAACAACATTGTATCTTGGAACAGTTAAGCTGACTTATTTTTTTATGATTATGCACATAATTCATTTACTTAATTTTAAGGCAACAGGTTTATTCATTTTTTTTAAAAGTAAAGTTAACAAATCACTTTAAAAGCAATGGGTTTACTCACTTTTTTAAGTAAAGCAAACTAATCACTTTTCACAGTGTAGGTAGCACATTTTGCTGACAAAATATGCTACTTATCAGATGGTGCTATCAGTGTTTAATTTGATGTGGAATTGTGTGATTATGAGGCTGTAATATCCCCCTAACCTACCCCAATCCCTAATCCCAACCATTCAAATACAGTGTTGGTAGAATAATCTGACAAGTAGGATAAAATATCAGGACACCGCCTCACACGGTGCAATTTGTAATAATCCTATACGATTGTAGCTTGTTAGACTGCACAAACAAGATTTCCACGTCACAATGTAAGATCTCAGTTGTCAGGGTGTCAGACTGAACGACAATCAAGAAGCGCCAAACCTGGACAAACAAGAAAAACAATCCAGAGTTTGACGTCATCCATCGGTCATCCATCCCGACACATTATAACCTGCGTTCTGAAATCATTACCCACAGCAAACATATACAATCTGTAGCATTAATTGTGCTCATGAAATGCCTTAATAATAAAACCAGAAAAAAGGCTGTTTTAACATTTCCTCGTGGTGGTTTGAAGTTGTTGTGCTGATAGTATCGTCGGATTTGGTGCTCCTATTGGTTCTTGATGTGATGGTCATCCTAGCTGAAGTCACAATGCAGGAGAGTGTCGGAAATCGCGCAGAACACTGGCAAAACTTCACTGGAGGGAAGGTTTGATCGCAACAGCCATTAAGTGACTGTTAATGAACATGTTAAATCGGTCTCAGATGACCAAACTCTGGATGAAATTGCACAGTGTGAGCAGGGCTTAATTCAGAAACTGCGGATCTGCCAGGATTTTCAAGCACAACTATAATGAGAATAGTCCAAAAAGTTTTAAAATATGCAATAAGCATCAGTTTTGTGGGACAAAAAAACCTTCTTGAATATCTGAATCCACAACATGTCAATCCTTCAAGCAGATGAGATACAGCAGCAGAACGAAAACCACTGGCTCGTCTGATGCATCTTATTTTCATCAACATTTAGATGGTAGGGTCAGAATTGGGCATAAAAAATGTGAAAGCATGTATGCATAATGCCTTGTATTAACACACAATGCCTTGCATTTCTTACCCAACCTTGGCCCCTTAATAACAGTTAAATATTGCTTACATGACACAAACTACTTAAAGCATTGCTCCTGACAATTTCCATCTTTTCTGACAAAAGTGTACCTAATCTTGTGAGGGCTACTTTCAGCAGGATACAGTGCTGTCATAAGGTTCAAATGATCTCAAACTGGTTTCTCACTCATAATTCCGAACACATACCTGTTAGCAGTGAATACCTCAAATCCATAGATGTCAAGCAATCCAATGACAGTCTTCCTTTCAGAATCCTAAACACAAAAAAAGTGGTGAAGAATGAAGCAACACTTCCATTTCTTTAAAACAAAACCAAATATATCCTCAGTCTCCTCATAATTGTTACAAGAAATTTGCAAAGTTATCAAACTTAATATTATTGTTATTTAACATTTTATTTACTTTATTCTCCAGAGACTCATTGATCCTGGTGACCAACCATGTGAAGGCACGGTCATAGATGGCTTTGGCCAAGGCATCTCTGGCATAGATAGCATGATCCACAGTGAATGGACTCAGAACCTAAGGGCCAGAAAGACTGATTGGAGAGTGACTGTTTTACAAAAAAACAAAACATTACACACATAAATCAATTTTACCTCTTCTGATTTGGCTTCAATCTTCCTAAATGTAAGAGCTCCATGAAGGACTTGAACATGGACACCTAACAGCTGAACATTATCATTAAGCAGTAATGTTACACAGATGTGTGGAAAAAAGGCTGATCATTCTGGAGCAACTTCACAAAATCAGTGCAAGCTGTTTGGCATTTTAAATAGAAACTGACCTTGGATACCCATCTCAGCGCTGCATTAGAGTTTAAAATAGCATAGCCTTTGTTGTCTCTATCAAAGTGCACATTCCCCAGATGAAGCACGCTAGATATGATCCCAAAAAGATGCTAGAGTGGTAAAAAAAAAAGATCTTCTTATGATCAAAGCTGTCAGCATACTGGCACAGATCATAGATATACACTACCTGACAAAGGTCTTGTCACCTACGCAAGTTTTTGGAACAACAAACAATAACTTGACATCTAGTTGATCATTTGGTATCAGAAGTGACTTATATGAAAGGCAAAGGCAAAATAAGATTACGCTTATTTGACCAAAATAAAATACAGTATGATCATGCCTTGATTTTTAATTATTTAATTAGGACAGTGAGGTCTGACTTGCTGAGACAAAAGTCTTGTCACTTAACAGAAATAATGTACAGTATAGAATTTAAAGTCATGGTGCAGTGGAAAAAGAATGAATATTGTGTAAGACTCCCATGAGCTTGGAAGACTGCATCCATATATTTCTGCAATGATTCAAATAGCTGAATAACAGGACTCCCAGAGTTCATCAAGATTCTTTGGATTCACTTTTAATGCCTCTTCCTTCATCTTACCCCAGACATGCTCAATAATGTTCATAACTGGTAACTCGGCTGGCCAATCCTGGAGCACCTTCATCTCATTTGCTTTCAGGAACTTTGATGAAGTATGAGAAGGAACACTGTCCTGTAGAAGAATTTGCCCTCTCCTTTTGTTTGTAATGTAATAGGCAGCACAAATGTCTTGATACCTCAGGCTGTTGATGTTGCCACTCTGCAGATCTCTCGCACACCCCATACTGAATGTAACCCCAAACCATAATTCTTCCTTTACCAAACTTGACTGATTTCTATGAGAATCTTAGGTCCATGCAGGTTCCAATAGGTCTTCTGCAGTATTTGTGATGATTGGGATGCAGTTCAACAGATGATTCATTGGAAAAATCTACCTTCTGCCACTTTTCCATATGATTAACTTAATGTCAAGTTATTATTTAATGCTTTTACAACTGGGATCGATAACAAGACTTTTGTCAGGTAGCATAAACAGTCAAGCCAGAAATTCTTAATACCCCTGATAAAATCTGACCTAACCTCCTAGGTCTTGAATGTCCACATTTGTGGACAGCACATTTTAGCTCTTAAGAGGCTATTTAAAATACTTTGAATGTCCAAAATGGGAAATAAAATTGTTTTTACTCTCAAAGCAACTTGTACTTGTCAAAACAAGTACAAAAAAAAATTCTATGTTAAATATGCATTAAAAAAAATTCAGGAAAAAGTGTTTTATGTAAATTCGGACCACGAGTCCACATGTATGGACATCATTTTTCTCTAGAAAGTACATTGTATCAAAAGATGATACTTAGGGTTTTATTGTAATTAGGTTCCAATAAGCCCAAATAGCAAAGAGAAATAAAAAATGCATGTAAAAAACACCTTGGGCTTTAAGAGGTTAAAGTAAGTTTGTTCAAGTGTAACGAAAATCTGAGAATTTTTTTTCCCACAATGATGTCTCTTGTATATGGTCTTAATATCTTTTGGGAGAAACCTGTGTCATTTCCACTTTAAAAAAATTGCTGGTTGAATAAAAGTAATTTCGGGCTTGACTGTACACACACACACATACACACACACACACACACACACACACACACACACACACACACACACACACACGAAAATGTGCATTATAAAAACACCTCTCCTTACCTCGATGTCACTAGCATCAAAGTCAATGACCGATAACGCATTTTTAACAGTTTTCCAGTCATTCTTGTCATTGATGGAACTCACATTGGAACACTCTCCCTATTGAGAAAGCCAATGTATTTTTAAAAACTGTCCATTCTTGTAGTGATATTGACACCAGATTTCGATTTAAAACCATACCTGAACTAAATAACAATAGCGTTTAGTGTCCCTCTCCAAGCCCAGCTGCCTCAGCAGGTCTTCCTCCCCTCCTTCCACCAGCTGGTAGAAGATATGAAAGTTTCTCTCGCCATGGTTTTGGTGAACCACTCTAGACTTTTCCAGCAGGTAGCTGAGTATGTGGCCACCGACAGCATCTCCCTGTGTATTAGAATCCAGTGTTTATCTGCATGCAATATTATGCGATGAAATGAAGCTAGCATCTGTTCATACCTGGATATCAAACTGGATGTCCATATATTTTCCAAAACGGCTAGAGTTATCATTTTTCATAGTCTTTGCATTTCCAAATGCCTAGAAGCAGATTTGATGAATGCATTGTATATGTAGGGAATGTTCAAACCTATTCTGGGAGTATTTTTGTTGGACCAACCTCTAATACAGGGTTAGACATGAGCATGCGGTCCCGCACAGTGTCCAGTAAGGTGGAACTAGGGCAGCTGACAGCATAGTATTGCAAGATCTTCTTGGAGGCCTCGGTTTTGCCTGCTCCACTCTCCCCAGATATTAAAATAAAGTGGTTGTTGGCTTCAGATAGCATGGTGTGGTAGGCATTATCTGCTAATGCATAACTAAAAAGGACAAAAATATTTAGTGTAAAAGGTTTCATTTGCTAAATTAACAATGGAGATAAATTCTTACATATGCGGAGGAAGCTCAAAAAAGTTCACTCCCATGTAAAGGTCCATTTGTTTCTTGGTATAGATGTCCAACTCCTTGTACGGGTTTACAGATATCAGTAGAGTACCTATGTAAGTCTGTGAAACCAAACAGGTTTTTAAATTAAACTTAATCTCAATAAATACACAAGGTTTTGCGTTTTGATTTTTCACTCACATATATCAAATCCTCAGTGAAACGTTTCTTCAGATTGTCCAGGAAAGCTGTTTCACTGTTGTGGGCATCCAGAAGCACAAAGTCCTGGATGCCAACTCGGTCTCTGGCAATCAGGGCTCCCTCCAAGTCCAACTGACCCAGTTTAACCTTTCCTTTCTGCCAATCAGACAAGCACAACACTGACCATGACACAATTTGTTTACACTGATGAAGTCTATAGGATTGTGCCATTCAGCACCCGTAAAGTTCAGAAGCTTAAGTTTTTAAAGTGGCGAAACAGTCAATTGCATTAATTCATTAGGTGTGAAATATTGGTTATGGATAGGGCCAGACACAATCTGCAGACATTTTTTGCTATTTCTGCGCAGAATTTTGTAATAATTCTGTGGAATTATGCAGATTGATTTAGGCAGTATCAGAAGTAAAAACTTAATATATGAAATAAAAATAATACCTTTTTAACTTGTATTCAATGTTTAGATTTACAATGCTAATCCAACTAGATCCACTTATTTAAGCAAGTCTCTTATAAAATATATCAACTAAAAGGCAGAAAATATTTCTTTACATATTATATATTGTAATTAAATCATAGAAATATTTTCATTCATTCGATCATTTTATTTTCGGCTTAATCCCTTTATTAATCCGGGGTCGCCACAGAGGAATGAACCGCCAACTTATCCAGCACATGTTTTATGACTGTGGGTAAGTGTGTATGGAGGTTTCCCAGAGATGGGTTGCAGCTGGAAAGACATCCACTGCAACCCATCACTGGGAAACCTACACTCACCCACACTCATACACTACGGACAATTTAGCCTACCCAATTCACTTGTACCACATGTATTTGGACTATGGGGGAAACTGGAGCACCCGGAGGACCCAGCCGAGGCTCGAACCAGCAACCTTCTTGCTGTGAGGCAACAGCACTAAACCTTTTCATATTAGTCAATACTATTACTGAAATTGAATTAAAACGGAGTAAATATAAATTCACACAAGTAAATAAACAGACTCAATGATGGGCTAAAAATCTGCCGAAATCTGCGGATTTCTGCACTCACAGACTCTATGTGGGCCTAGTTATGGATAAAGAAATGGTGGGAGATAATAAAATGACTCTCGTAACGCACTACTTCAGCAAAGATACCGACTCTTCTCCTTTTCATTAATAGGCTTGCTATCATGTCGAGACCGAGACCAAGAATCAGGGTCTAAGGTCTCTGATTGAGTCACGATCATCCAACCGCATAATCCCCTGCTGATGTTTAACTAAGTACTTTATAATGCTGTTCTCTATTGTAGAGGCTTTTGTAATGAGATATCATCTGCAATGAGTGTTCCCGTCCATGTGACTGGCAGCATTGTGCTCCCTAAGAAACCAGTATAAATAGCATGTTGTGGCTGGATTTATTTCCCAGACCATACCAAGTAAAACACAGGCAGAAATTTCTTCCAACTTGGTTCTGTGAGATATTTATGCTTTCACTAAACTTAAATATTCCCTCAGATGTGGGTTTTATAGTTGCCAGTATCAATAAAAGTCATGTTTAATCAATTCCAATATTGTGTAAATGAACACAACAAATCCAAATCAATTTACTACATTTCCAAAATAGTCTGTTTACACAATTTATTTTGAGCTCAGGAGAAAGTTCAGCTAAAGAAAATCTATAAAGATGAAAGAGAAATGCAACTTTTATAACAAGATAAAAAAAAACATTTGCAACTTTATTGAAATACTGATGGATGCAAGATATTTTGGCTTAACTTTTACAGTTTATTTTTCTTCAGGAAGTAATTTGTCCTCTCCCCATTTTGTTCTGCATGCAGGATATTTGACTTTCATATAGTGAATTGTAAGAAAAACGAATAGGGGAATAGAAAAAAAAAACCCCTAAGTCTAATCTAACGACTAGAAGCTCCCAAAATCTCCTCCGCCCCCCCTTTTCACCCCCATAAACCTCATTAGCTCTGAAAGAGGCCAGTTTTTTTGTCCTGTAAATTCCAAAGACGATGGACAATGAAGAAGCTTTTAAAATGCAGTCTACATTCCATTACACATATTCTCTCTGCATATCCTTTCAAAATTTATTCATTAGAAAACATTTAATGTCACACCGAATTTCACACTGGGCAGTCCCAGGACAATAGATGAGATTTGGCCTATTTGGGCTGGTGCGGGCTGGTTGGATGTAGAGGGGGAGAGGGCAAAGCAGCAGAAGAGGGAGATATGGAGGGAAGGAGGGACGAAAGAAGGGAAGGAGGGGGTTGCTTAAATTTGTCTGATCTGAGAGCTTCTGAAATGAGGCCTTCTTGAGACAACAGGACAGACTAAATTGTGCTGTAACGGTCTGTGTCCCGCTGCTCCCCGAGACACTCATTTAGTATGCCCTCGGGGCACACAATGGAGGCTTGTTCTGAACGTCGCAGTTATACACATACCGTAATCAAGGGTACAGTGTGTGTGCTCAGGAGGGGGACAAATTTCTCTGATGGGAGATTTTCATCCACCTGTCCACCGATCAAAATTTTCATCCCACCGCACACACCACCCACTACCTCACAACACTTCACGCTCCCCACCATTTCATGTCCTCACCGACAACCCCAAAACATGCCCCTCCCCCTCTCACCCTGCTTTAAGCCAAAGGGGCAGGTGAACAATATCATTGAAGATCCCCCATTTGAGATGTCAGAACCAATCTCAATCTCAGCGTTATTGTGGAGACTCCCCCTCACTAGTTTCTGTCCCCACATGGGAACAAGCTGAACTCAATGTCACATGAGGAACAATGGACAGAGGGGATGCTAATGTTTATAATGTGACACTTTCAGTGTGATAAGACGCATGAACATCAGCACAGGAAAAGCCTGTTCCTCTTCTCAAATGAGAGATGCAGCTGAAAGAATCAACTTATTACTCTCATTTGATTGATGAACTTTTATGATGCGCACAGGAGTTTAAAAGAGCATTCTGAAGCCAGAATATCATTCATTTCTGTAAGGTTGGATGTTCATGAGTACAAACATAAACACTGAAGAGCTCCTTTATTGGAGAAAATTCAAACGGAAAGCATCAATGAATGTTTTTCATCTTTAATCCTATAAAGATGCTTGCTGATTTAAATAAACTTGATATGACTGGAGTGGAGTGTGCAGAAGCACTTGAATACAGTTTTGTTATGATCATGCTATAACTGGCATTTCTCAACACTGGATGTCTTGTTGTATGTTTATTTTGTTTTAAGGAAAACCCAGCATACTCTTTATACTTACTTATATATATATACTCTTTATACTTACCTTGTACTTACATTTCCTGCATATAATTGCAACTGTAATACATTTCTAACATTGTATGCGTATAGAAACGAATTACAGATGCACTTACATGCAGAAAATGTAAGCATATAAATATACAGTGCTCAGCATATATAAATACACCCCCCCCCCAAATTTCTGATTTAAATTAATATTGTCTACTTTACAATATTATATTTGTGCATATACATTAGTTTAATCAGTACTGAAGCCAATTTTGGAGCTAATCTAACAAAATAACTTACAATAATGGTTCAAAAATCAGTAACCCAAATTTATATGTTGGGGAAAAATTGTATAATTTTTATTAAAAATAGCAAGAACCAAGAGAAACAAGAAAAAAGTATACAATTTTTGTTGAAATGTAGTTTTTTTTTTTTTTTGCAATATTTTGCATGAATTTAAATGTATTATCTTTCCATTTATAAAGATGTTATGTGACTAAAATATTATTTTAATAAATATATCTGTTTTATAAATCTGTTTTGTTTAATTGCACCAACATATATTACCCTTATTCACTGAGAAACAGATAAATATATTCCTTTTTAAAATGAGGTGTACTCATATGCACTGTAAGTACAGTGTAAAACGTGTGTGTACATATTAAGTGCATTGTACCAAATAATTAATCTAAATGTAAGTATATAGTAATTAAGGCCACTTAATATAAAGTGGAACCCACTTTCTCTTATTTTTCATCTAAAGTAAAAAAAAAAAGCTTTTTTAAGATTACAGAAACATGTCCAAACTTTTTCATTCAAATTAGTCTAATCTGATTACAATGCCAATACTGAAGTGCAAAGCACTTAAATGCTTTAAGCACCAAGCCTTTGCTAACATTATTAAGGTCAGTCATATTTAAATTATTCAACAATAATACAGTAAATGCAAAAGCCACATTCATTGCCAGATCTAAGATATTAACCTTTAGTCTTCCAGTTGAAAAGAAAAACAAAATAGCCATAAACATATAAATAATTAAATAAACTCAACGTTTATTAACAGTGCACTTGCCTAAAGTATTGGGTTATAGGCAGTGTTGGAAAGAGTACTGAAAAATCATACTTAAGTAAAAGTACCATTACTTGACTAAAAATGTAGTGCGAGTAAAAGTATCTGTTGTGAATATTACTGAAAGTATGAGTATAAAGTAGACCTTTCAAAAGTACTCAAGAGTAGTTAGTATTACGCAGTAAAAAGTTGATCCATCTACATGTAATTTGTGGATGTATGTAAACGTAACATTCTGTTGAGCTTTCAGTTATTGCCCAGCAGGCACACAACGCCAAAGATGTTAATATTAGGTTAGATTTAGGTAGTGACGTCAGGTGACCAAAATTCAATGTCTTTTCAATGTTATTTTGATCACCAATTACAACGTCGAATGACTTTGACACTTGGTTGATTTTAGGTTTTGTTGGGAAGTGACCAAAATCCAACGTCGAGCCAACATCTTAAATCATATTGACATCAAAAACCAAAATCCAATGTCTGATAGACGTCATATTGGTAACGTCCACACAACGTCAAGCTGTAACATCATTAGATGTTGATATTTGGTTGATTTTAGGTTGGACGTGGGACATTGACGTCGACCTGACATTGAGTTCTGACGTCAAACCGATTTTCATTACCAAACAAAACGCAACATCCCCATGATGTTGAGGTACAATGTCAATCTGATGTCATGTTGACGTCTTGTGCCTACTGGGTTTTTAAGGCCATTTTAGTCATCATACAATGAACATTCGTCATCTTCTCATGAGTGACTTGCATCAAAACAGTCTCTGGGTCAATGCGTGTAAAGATTTTGGACATCTTCTTGGACACTTTTAATGCTTCCAAACAGTTTGCGGCAAATATAAATCGCCCATGTCTTGAGGTAATTCATTATGATGCGATTTACCTTCTATGTGCGATTTGATTGCAAAGGAATCACAGGACTGATTTTTTAAATCTCCATAGACAAGAAAATAAAGTAGTGACTGCAGGTTGAAGGAAAGTAGTGGAGTAAAAGTACCGATACTGCACTAAAAATGTACTCAAGGGAAAGTAAAAGTACTAATTCTGATAAAAAATTCTCAATTACAGTAATTTGAGAATTTGAAATTTGGTACTTTACACCACTGGTTATAGGGTATAGCAGGCCATAGCCAGGGGTGGTTCAGGTGATTTAAAAGACCCACCCGTCATTGACAAAGAAAAAAGGTCCAGAAATGGTCCCCTATTAGCTCATTTATGCCATGTTTTACTTCTATGCTATCATAAATTGTGAAAGTAACCAATCAAAGATGGCTTTTAGACCAAGAGAAATCTTCTGTTGGATTATTATTATGTTTGAATATTTTGTGTAAATTATTCAAATGGCCAAATTCTGACTGAGGAAAGTTGAATGTACTGGCCACCCTGCAGGCACAGGACGTCAACATGAGGTCATATTGACATTGTACCCCAACGTCGTGGGGATGTTGGATTTTGTTTGGAAATGAAAATTGGGTTGACCTCAGAACCCAATGTCAGGCCAACGTCAATGTCCAACGTCCAACCTAAAATCAACCTAATATCAACCAAATATCAATGTCTAATCATGTTACACCTTGACATTGTGTGGACGCTACCACTATGACATCTATCAGACATTGGATTTTGGTCACTTTCCAAAACAACCTAAAATGAACCAAATATCAACAGAATTTGACGTTATTGAACGTCAAAATAACGTTGTGCTTAGACACTGGCTAGACATTGAATTTTGGTCACCTGACATCACAACCTATATCTAACCTAATATTAACATCTTATGATGTTGTGTGCCTGCTGGGCAGTTTGTTATTTGCGTATAGGCTTCTGTTTTTAATTAAAAACAAGTTTTAACAGATCCCTAAAGAAAATTAATGATAGATAATAAAATTATATTTTAAAAATAAGTATCTTTCCATATTTTTTTATTCTAAATTTTCGAATTTACAATGCTAATCTCAACACTATTTATAAAACGCTAATATAAAACGTACAGTTTAAATGCACATTTGTAAATAAACACTTAAAATAGTATGGTAATTTAAATGGTAGGAAATATTTTCAAAAAGTATGGTTATGATCACCATCCATCAAGCTAATCCAGCGAAAATTGTGCTTAAAATTTCACTAAAATGCAATATTCAAACATCATAATTAAATAACAATTGAGGCAAATAATGGCAAAAATGTCAGATTTTTCAGAAAAAAGAACCACCCCTTTCAATAAGCTGGCTACAGGCCTGAATAGGTTAGGTTCAGGGGAAGGTTTATGCGTAGTTCCAGTTTATGTAATGAATATAAGTACAGTACACAGTACTCTTTTGTGAAATTAAGTGCATTAGCTTCTTTCTTTAGTATAAAAGCTATTGCCTTTTAATTAAGAGATGGTCCTTTAGCCTGCCCTGTCAGTGTCAGTCACGGCTGAGTTGAGATGACTTCTACCAAATCAGAGAGGAAGAGAAAGAGAGAGGGATAAACTGAGAAAGAGAAAGATACGGTAGTGACATCCTACTCTTCAGAGACCTGGCGAAGAATAAGAAAGACTAGACATAGTAGGCAATAGCAGCACTCTCCTAAAGTGAGCTCGGAGGTCTAGTTACAGTACATCTCTTTCTCAGAGTAAAAAAAAAAAAAAGTAGTTTTGACAGATTTATAGCTTGTGATCAATCAAGTGGGTGACAGATCGGACACTGTGCTACACTGAAACTATCACCGCCAGCTATGTGCATTAAAAAAAGCAAGCAGGAAGCATAAATCAAAATCAAAAAGGGCATGTTAATGGATACCTTAAATGCTAAAATTTTTGATGTCTGCTTTTCATCATTGCTCTAATTTTCCTTTGTACATACATCACAAACTGATGTAAAGATAATATCCAATACAACTTATGTTGAGCAAAATATAAATGCACACACATTCAGATATCTCGAAATGCATGCAAACAGATCATACCTGCATCTTGGATCAGCCGCTGAATAAAATATGGAAACTACTCGCATCCAGACCGACTTTGCCCTGAATAGTCCGTTCACAGTCAGCTAGAGCTGAGCAATATCTACCAACCCAACATGTGTCGTGGAGCACCCCAAATGTCCTCTGTGGATATATAAACTAATCTTGCCTAAACATTCTCCAAAAATTCTATAAAAGCTACATTCAGTGTTTCTAACAAGGCTTGCAAACGCCTGGAACGTGGAGAGGATGGCCATCTATTATTGCTGTCCTCTTCACAATAATGACCCATGTACTAGTTGCAAGGCCTGGGTATTTAATGATTCATGGTTCAGTCAGGAGGGGGTTCAGAGAACTAGAGATCTTATTCAGTGCTTACCTAGGTGTCTACCACTGCACTGAGTGTAACACAAAGATACAGAAACTCAATCCAGCTAAACGTTGATATCAGCCCTTCCTCCAGTCCTATGGTTAAGCCAAACATTACAACAGAGCAGCTCCGGTTGCTGATTTTTGATTAGGGAAGTAGATTAATGGCTAATTAACCACCTTACAGTCAATCAGTGAGTTTGCAAGAGGTGCTCAATAAACTTGTCATCGGGGCAGACGGCACTCCTCTGAGCTTTTGGCCACTTGAAGCCAGCTGGCTCCGGACTTAACCAGCATATGTTAGCCATTCAATCACAGCTTGTTTTGAAATGAACAGTGCCTACGAACGATTGCAACATGCGGTTCTTGAATGGATTGAACTGGGTTTTAGACAGCGACTAATTCAACCTTCCCTTTGCCTTGTTATCTGACTCATGCTTGATACAACTGACTGGTGTCTCTTTTCTCTCCACTAATGACCCAAATAATCCAGTAGAATAGATTGAGTTTCCTACTCAATTGAGTAGCCTTGAATCTCAAGTGTGAGAGATATAGAGTGTCAACCTTGACAAGCATTGATGTTCAGTGTCACTCTTGCTAATTTCCAACAAGGAGACACGTGAGGATAGTTTCCACTAGAGTGCACTTGAACTTTATTTATAGTAACAACCCTGGTTAAAGGAATATTCAGGGTTCGATAGAGGCTAAGTTAAATTATTAATAATGTACCCATCATTAAATAAATAAGTTATACTTACAGCACTTGCATCAGAAGTGAATGGATGCATGTGAATGTAATTAACAGGAATTTATTTCTGTAAATACACCAATGGATCAATTACCTACTCTTTAACCAACCCATGCTTTAAAAAAAACAATTGTCTGTATTGCTTTAGGGTTTTGGCATTGCATTGACATGTTGACACAACTATACATGCATATAGCTTACCACAAAAAAAGGATCATCATTCGTTCACGCTAAATCTGGGTGTGATTCTGAAGTCAGATCTGAGTTTCAGTAGTCATGTCAAAGCAGTTAGTAAATCAGCATACTATCACCTCAAAAACACTGCAAGAATTAGATGCTTTGTTTCCAGTGAAGACTTAGAAAAACTTGTTCATGATTTTATCAGCAGCAGGGTGGATTACTGTAACGGCCTCCTCATTGGCCTTCCCAAAAAGACAATCAAACAGTTGCAGCTCATCCAGAACTCTACCGCCAGGATTCTGACCAAAACCAGAAAATCAGAGCACATCACACCTGTCCTCAGGTTTTTACACTGGCTCCCAGTTACATTTAAAATAGATTTGAAAGTATCAATAGTCTATAAATCACTAAATGGCCTAGGACCTCAATACATTACAGATATGCTCACTGAACACAAACCTAACAGATCACTCAGATCTTTAATATCAAGTAAATTAGAAACTCCAATAGTTCAGTCAAAGCAGGGTGAATCCACTTTCAGCTACTGCGCGCCCCGCTGCTGGAATCAACTTCCAGAAATGATCAGATGTGCTCCAACATTAGGCACGTTTAAATCAAGACTGAAAACACATCTGTTTAGCTGTTTTACCAGAATGAGCACTGTGCTGCGTCCGAGAGATCGCACTATTATGTCTTTCTTTTCATTTTCATTATTTTATAACCTGTTTGAACACATTATAATCTGTTTCTTATCATTTTAAATTGCCACTGTCAATGAAATGTGCTATATAAACTTGCCTTGCCTTAAAATCATGTTTGCATGCAAATTATTTGTTTTGTGGCTGTTGAAACTGTGAAAATATTAATAATTGTGTCAATTCACTTTTAGTGCAACCACCTCACTCTAGCTAGATTTATACAGTTTCAATGAAAAAAAGATATATCATCGGAGATCAGTCTTTACGAGAGAGGGAGATGGAATTTATAAAGTTCATAGAGCCATGACTCAAACTTGGGTCATTCAAAGCACAATTGAGCTATTCGTCAGAGAGCTACACGTGAGGTTATAAAAATAAGATATTTAGAGAAATTATTTTGTGCTCTTGAGAATTTTGAACTATTAAATTCTATTGAACACAGAATATTTCCTAAACCTTAAATTAATCGCTTGCCCCAATAAACAGCAGGTTTATTTCACTGTAAAGGTAGGACTACACACAACTATCCACAAGTATTTTCAAAGTTGTCCCATTCACAACCTTTGTTGTCAAGGCTACCTTCGCCCCCTTACACCACAGGCCCGTTCTGCTCCACACCCCCCTTTCTAGTAATGCTTGTCCAGCCTTAACAGGCTTTGTGCTGCCCACTGGGCCCTGATGCAGCACGAGACCCGGCAAATCCTATTATACAGGAGTCACAGCACTTGATTTTCCCATTAGAGATTCCAAGCGGAGAATAAGGGTTTATTATAACACCGGCTTTGCCGCGTTCCCACCGAAAGTCCCACCTCGCTCTCTCGTTTTCATGTGCTCTTTTCTCAGTATTAGTCCTGTTTTATCCTCTTTTTTCTTTTCTTTTTCTGCTGTGCTTCTTGATAAGCAGCGAGATCTGGAAATTAACATAAATAGGTAACATTAGCCTTCTATATAACATCAGCCACCATTATTTAATTTATATTGTTTTTAATTAATGAAGATACAAAAAAAAGCTTTCAAACTTACCTTAGAAGTATCTGTAATGACTTTTAAATGTCCATATCGTCTCCACGTGCCATTGGGACTGTTCCAGAAATACCCTTTCACACTGGCTGCCCAATGCATCTTCAAACAAATCAACCAAAAGATGACCGTTCTGACATGAGCCAAGTGGGACGACACAAGTCGTTTTTGGAGGTGTTGAATGAATATTAGAGAGAAGAAAGCCTTCATTCAGTCCCCTTGTCAGAGTTTAGATCAGTCATGACCTGCTGATATGACCAAAGGTCAAGACTAGTGTCAGGAGGTGACCTGATTGGTGACCCCCAAGACGTGGTGTTTGAACTGGAACTTTGAAGGTCAGAACAGAAACAGAAGAATAGGAGGTGACCACTGACACAAGGGGGGCTCAATCAATTGATTTGAGAGGTACAAATGTTTTCTGTGTAGGGCAAGGCACATTAGTTCAGTTTTGTGTTGCCATACAGATTAGGTTAATATTCGTGATTAAGATGTATAAGCGTGATCGCATTTTGTAACATAACAAGGTATCTCAGACATGTTATGTGTTAAAGCGTTATAAATGATTTCCCCTTCTTCAGGTTTAGCCCTTTAAACTAACAGTATCATATTTGATATGCACAACTAAGGTATCATAATTATCTAGTATTAATTATCTAGTAATATACTTAGTTTACTTAGTATATAATTATGCTTGATGGCTAGGGCCAGACAGAATCTGCCAACAGTTTTTGCTAATTCTGCAGAGAATTTTGTAAAAAATCTGTGGATTTATGTTGAATGGTTTTGGGAGTATCGAAACTAAAAAAATTATATATTAAATAAAAAATATAGCTTTTAAACTAGCACAAATTGTTAATATTATAACTATTATAACAAACTGTGTTAAAGTTATTTAAGTATTTATTCCCTTCTGTGATTTAAAAAAAAAAAATTGGTTATATTTCATATATAACTATATTTTAATATATTTATGAAACTACTAAAGCTTATTTATTATGTTAGGTTTTTATAATGTTTGATTTTTTATGTTTTGTTATGTTCTTGTTGGGTCCTATGTATGTTTTGTATGAGAAACATAAAGGGAACTGAAACAATATACAGTTGAAGTCAGAATTATTAGCCCTGCTTTAAATTTTGTTTTCTCTTTTAAATATTTCCTAAATGATGTTTAACAGAGTAAGCAAATTTTCACAGTATTTTTGATCATATTTTTTCTTCTGGAGAAAGTCTAATTTGTTTTATTTCGGCAGTTTTTAATTTTTTTTAAAAACATTTTAAGGTCAAAATTATAAGCCCCCTTAAGCAATTTTTTTTGATAGGCTACAGAACAAACCATCATTATACAACTAACCTGCCTAGTTAACCTAAATAATCTAGTTAAACCTTTAAATGTAACTTTAGGCTGTATAGAAGTGTCTTGAAAAAAAAAAGTAAAATAATATTTACTGTCATCATGGTAAAAATAAAAGAAATCAGTTATTAGAAATGAGTTATTAAAACTATTATATTTAGAAATGTGTTGAAAAAATCTTCTCTCCGAAAAAATAAACAGGGGGGCTAATAATTCTGACCTCATCTGTATATTTTCCCAAGCCTTCTGTTATATTAACAGTCCACATTTTATTAAAGTAAAGTAAAGGGCCTTTAAGTAACTTTAGTACATGTTTTTTTGTAAAGAAATCAGTCATTACTATAACAAAGTAAACTTTAGAATACATTTTACATGGGAAACAATGTTTTACAATTACTTCACAATGTTTAAATATGAACTTTACTTACTTTATTTTGTTATCCAAACACAACTTTTAAAAAAGCATGTTAAAATTGTGAATAGCAAATATGATTATATCTATTGCATAGCCAAATTAAAATCTTTGGGTTTGATTATGAATAATAGAAGGAAAAAGGTCAGTATTGTTAATTTGGAATGACAAAAGAAATGACAACAGAATCTGAAATGAGATGTTTTTGTCAGCAGAGCCAACAGTGTTGTGCCTAATTATTTATCAATGGGCACTTATGTTGACCATGTGGACACTAAAGCTTTTTAAGCTTTCCTAATGAACTCTCTGACCCATCAAAGACAGATATTCTCAAGACAATGCCGTGGACTCATCCACTTCTGTGGTCCAGTGTAATTCAGTCTGGGACACAGCCGGCCAAAAGGTCACTCCATGTCTCTCATTAGTCTAGGAAACAGAAAGAACAAACAGGGGTAAAAACAGAAGATGGCTGACCTCACGCTACAAGTGACTGGGTTAAAACAACATCAAAATCAAAACAACCCAAAATTAACTGTAAAGTGTTGGGCCTCCTGTTTGTCAAAAGACAATCTGAGAAGTGGTGGCAAGCATCAGATAAATGCAGGTGGTGGTTTTTGGTTATTTTAATAAAAAACTCAATTTTTCTACTGAGATTCCATCCACAAAATTGCCTAAATTTGACTAGTATAAGTAAAATAGGCAAGCTGTTAAAAAGGATACATTTCAACATACCAACCTGTTGTACCATCTGCTTTTTAGATTAAAATAGATCACCAAATATACAGTAGATGGCAGTGTAAAACCCAGTAGTCAAATTTGTCAGTATTAAAATGAAATGAGTGTAGTTAACACAAAATTTACTCTAAGTTACCTCTACTCATTTAAAAAGAGTTTTGAGCTCAGTGTTGAAGTTAATGAGTAAATGAAGTGATTAAGTAAGTGTTGATTGAGCATATTAATTATGTACACCTGCTAATTATCTCATTACTTCAACTTGAATGAAGTAAGTTCACAGTACTCATATAGATGTTTTTGAACTTAAATGATTTGTTGCAATCGGTTTCCTTAAAGTTTCCTTAAGTTTTTAAGTTTTACAGTGCATCACATTCATAAGCACATGTTCTTAGCTTAAGTTTTATCATTTAATGCAGTAGCATTATACATATTTAGGCTAATGATTCAAAACGAACACAAAGAAAAAAAAATCACTGCTTTTTTAATAAAGTGAAAAACATAAACATTAGCCCTCTGATGCTGTAAATTTTTGACCAACTTTTTTTTTTTTGTAAGCATTTTTATTTTACACACACACTTTCTTTAGAGGCTGAAAATGTAACATACAGTTTTAAAAAGTTAACACAAGAATCACAAATTGAGAAAACTGTTAGCATAATAGCAGTTTTTGTTTTTACAGTGATACAGAGAAACACATTTGGAAAATATATATTTTAATATTTAAAAATGTTTTTAAAGAGATAAAACATGAGCTTAAAAGCATTTAAGATTTAGACTACAATAACGTGGAGTAAGTTAATTTTGTATATACAATGCTCTGCATAATTGAGTACATCCCATTTTGAAAATGAATATTTATATAAATTTCTCAGTGAATATAGGCAATGTAATTTGTGGATTTAAACAAAACAGATTTGATAAACAGATATATTTATTAAAATAATATTTTAGTCACCAAACATATTTAAAATTGAAAGATAATACAATTAAATACAAAACATTTCAACTAAGTTTTTCAATTTTTTGCTTCTCTTGATTTTTCCTCTTTTTTAAAACTTGTATTTAATATTTTTGTATAACATATACATTTGGGTGTACAGGTTTTTGGACCGTTGTCGTGAGTTATTTTGTTAGATAAGCTCCAGATTTGGCTTCAGCACTGACTAATCTAATGTATATGCACAAATATAATATTGTATAGCTTCCTATTAAAATATGAATTTAAACGATTTGTGAGGCGTGTACTGTAAATTTATACTATATACAAAATCCCTTAAAATACTAAATATATTTATACATAAACATTTTCAAATACTTGAATAATAATACATAACCCTAATTCAAATTTCCATAAATGGCCTTTCTGTCCACCAGATAAGGAGGTCCAGAGGGACAGCTAAACAATAGCAAATGTAGCATGAAACACAAATGTAGATGATAAACATAATACGAAACAGGCACGTTTCAATAAAATCAATTGTGATTGTCTACACTCATCCTTAATGTTTACTACCTTGAAGGATTTGCTATACTAACTCAAATCAATAGAATAGCATTATTTATCATTACCATAACAAAACTTTGCAAATAGTGGATGGAGTCCAGTGGCAGAGCATCAGGACAGGGACACACGCGGGCTTTAAGACCCAGGGTTTTCTTCTCTGGGTGCGTCTTTTTGTCCGTTGCAAGTGCGCATTGATTGTGACCATTGTGACTTCGCGATTTACCATCTGTAGTGTCCCATGTGGTTCAAGTCAATTAACGTCACCGGCCGGATCACTTCCCACAGGATTTGCAACCTATATTTTGAAAATACAAAACTTTCCTGAAGTTATGTTTAAAAACAAACAGAAAATTAGCATATGATGAAGAATCAAATATTACTTTTTTTCAGGTAGTTGCAATTAGTTTATGCTGGCTTTCTTTAAACTTGCAATATGCTGTTGAACGATAGCTTTACTGCTTTAGTTGAAATAATATCTGTAACTCTAATCACCACCAACAAATAATTCTAATCTAATGTGTGCTATATTCATGTGTTTAAGTTACTCAGTATTTCTATTTAGCCTGTGTAACTAACATAAAGCGTATTAAAACATACTTTTTATCCATTCGGTATCTTTATTCGCTGTCTTTTGTGTTTATTTCACAGAAGAGCGTTAACTCACCGTGTGCTCATACATTTTCAGCCCTGAGGCGAGTCTGTCAGATCTGTGATATCTGTCATGTCCAGCGCGCGCCACTCAGCGCGTTTTTCCCGCCGCTGTGTAAGCAAAGGACGCGGCTTCAAAGGCGGTTAAATCTCAAGCCATACACTTAACTACTGCTCTTACTAGAGCAGAATATACCACAGACCCGCAGGGATAGGATGTGTCTTTATTCAGGGCTGTATAAAACAAGAATGGTCCTACATACAGATAGGTTAACAACAATATCAGGAACTTTTGTCTGTGTTATTTTATGTTGCCTTGGTTACAAGGAACATGGCAATCACTGCTGAAACTGTTCCAGCTCTCCGGCTTCACAGGGATTTCTATTCATTTTTTTCCGAGATTATGTTTTTTAGGAATTTATATTATGTAAATATGGCTCTTATATAGAAGGATTTTTTTTCTGAACTCCAATTTCTGTTTATATTTGGGCATAAGAAGTTGGACTGGACCCGAAAAGGCGCACCTGTGCACTACTGCACAAAGAAAACTGGGAAGAAAAGAGCAAGTCTTTGAGGAAGAAAGGTATTGATTAAACAAAAACAGTGGAGAGCAGTCGGGTGAGATGCTCTGACAGATAATCTTCGTGATTGTGCAGGCAAGGCAACAGCTGTCAGTCAGAGCGAGACCCCCTCCTCTCATCACGGCTCGCGCTGCGCGTGCACACAGTGCGCATGACCGTCCAGAGCGAACCGCACGGACGAGGGAAATTTAAAAAACGGTTTTTTCGTGCGGGACAACAAGTGCCCCGACCAACACTAGAGCTTTCCTCTGTCTCGTTATCAAAGATTTTCTATATCCCAGAACAACATCATAACAAACAGGTAAGATGCTGTTTATTTCGTGCTTTTATTGTTGTTCCTTTCAAATATGACAAGAGGCTGCGCACTTGTTTCATAATGACAAATAACAGTTAATAATGTCTGAACAATAATGTCTCTACATAAATGTCTGAAGGTTTGAATAGTTGCAAAAATCGTCAATATTTAAGAAATATTTAACGTTTTCTGTTAAAAATACGCGATTAAATTGATGCGAGCAGACTGACAGGTAAGTTAACGGTGACTGATGACGTCTGATGATCCCCGTTTAGTCAACAAAGCAAATGTCGCTTCTGCACTTGTTCATAAACTCTACAGTTTAAAATGTTCCTTTCTTTTATATGCCCTGTCTTAATTATTGCGTCTATGCGTTTGTTTTGTAGTTAATTGGCGGTTTAATTAATTTAGTAAATTACTGTGTTCTTATGTGACCATGAAAAACCAGTCTGATAGTTGTCTTTATTCTAAAATTTGGAATAAAAATAAAAAAAGACACATTTGTACTGTGTATTTGCATTTATCAAGAGCAGATGCACGTTTCTAAAATTCTTTTTTATTATTCTTTGCTCTGCATGGTTCATTTACTCACATTTTATCTGCCAGAAGATGATTGAAAGTGGAATTACAACCAGGATGTCGGGAATTCATGAAAACCCCGGACAGAGTCACCACACCTCCGCACAAGACTACAGGTAGGGGGTGATTTCCTTTGATGGCTGAGCCCATTGCTCTTCAACCTTGAGCAGATTAGAGAATAAAAAGATAATTTCGGGAAGAAGAAGAGCACTGCTAATCTTAATTCAATCTCCACCTTCCCTATTCTGTAAAATAAAGGTGTGTTTTGAAAGGCAGGGAATTGGGGTTTGTGAAAAAAGAAAAGAGCGAGAGAATACATCATCTTTGCTCTGAATGGATCTGTCAGAAAGCATCAGCTCTGTTTACACGCCCGCTGTCGGCACACGGAGGGATTGAGGATCTTGGCAGGGGCCCCCACGGGTCACCAAGGAGAAGTGGATCCCAATTAGAATGTAAACGAGGGCGACTTGAGCTGTGATAAACCGTGACTGTGTGCGCCCGCCTCCCCCTTTCTGTGGGACACGTAATGATTTGCATCAATGAGCAAATAAAATCATTTTTTCTTCCACTTGTATAACTGCACCCTAATGACCGTAAACTGTACAATACACAGCTGGGTTTACAATTAGACTTCAGAAATGCTAATAAGTACAAGGATGTAGGCCCCCTTTTCTTGACGCTCCAAAAACTGAGTTTATGTGGCATGTTATGAATTCTTTCCAAAACAAACCCGTCTTCCCAATTAATGAAGCTTTCTTTTTTTATTTAATACCTATAATGAATTCCATTATTTTTCTTTTACATTATTAACTCTGTGTATCAATAGAAAAAAAAGACTTGAAACAGTTTTCTTATATTAAAACTTTCAGTGCAGCCATAGTAATGTAAACACTAATAAGAAGTTAACACAACTAGTGTTAACACAACTAGAAGTTTACTTTATTAAGAAGTTATTAAATACAAATACAAACTTTTTAAGTTATGCTCACTTAAAATTAATACTTAGAAATTTTAAGGCAATCGGTTTACACAAGTAAGGTCAACTTAACATGCTTTTGACACTCAAAAGTTGTAAATACATATTTTTGTAAGTCAACATTGCTTGAATCTATTTTTAGCCAAAAAGCCAAAAATCAAACTTTTAGCCAAAAAGTTGGGATTACTTGTTTAATTATTGTAAGGTGAACAAACTTATTCATAATAAGGTAACTGCACTTAATTTTATTAGTGAGAACAGCTACTGCTTTTTACAGTGTGGCAGCACAAGTGGATGCTCTTTGCAACATAAAATTGCCAGCTTTTAGATCTGTTTAATTTCTCAAACTTTGTATATAGGATTTTAAATACTAAATAATACATAAATATATTTATTACATATATTTATTATTTATTTTTATTATAATAAGGTTCATACTATGCTAAAGTTTAGTGCCAATTAATTTCATTTAAACATGCACTGAATTCACAATTACTTTTTTCAAACCAGGACATGATTTCATAATTAATCCGTACACTGTAAAACCCAACAGTCAACTTTATCAAATAAAATGAGTGTAGTTAACTCAAAATTTACTGAAAGTTAATTCTACTCATTTGAAAAGAGTTTTAAACTCAGTGTTGAAGGTAATGGGTTAATTAAATACTTCATTACTTTAACTTAAAAGGAGTAAGTTCACAGTACTCATATAGATGAGTTTTTTCACTCAAATAGTTTGTAGCAATCTGTTTCCTCAAACGGTTTGAGTTGCCTTAACTTATTGGGTTTTACAGTACTCAAGTGGATTAAATTCACAGTATTTATTAGGATTAGTTTTTGAACTTAAATGATTTGCAATCAGTTTTCTCAAATGGTTAAAGTTAGCCTAACTTTTTGGGTTTTACAGTGTAAAGACATGCTGTTTTAAGGTTAAATTACACTTTATTAATGTTGTAGGTAAATATTAGCATATGAATAATCAATAAAGAGACATATTAATGAGGACATCAATATCTGAAACAAACTGAAGTGTCATTAAAAACTGTTTTTTCCATGAAATGGAAGAAAAAGAAAATAGTTTATTCATGTAAAGCAATTCTGGAGCTCAAAACCGCGTAACAAAAAAACTATTCAAATGTGTTCTCAATGGTTTTCTTAAATAAATGAATGTTATCACTCAACAGAAAAGAAAACCTGACTCTTTATTAATTATTCACATGCTAATATTAACCTACAACATTACAAAAGTGCTTATTAACATTGTAACAACGTGTGTTTTCATGAATAAACTGAAGCAGTATCCTAAAGAACTTCTGATTAATCAATAAGTTGCAATAAATTCAGATCTTAAACTGTTTTGTTTGATCGGCAAGGTGTCTTTTTCATGTCTTTGTATGTGGTCGAGCGTTAGGAAGACTCTTCAAAGCACATGATGACAGTGTAGTGTTGACATGTTCGTGTCTAGGGTTTCATATTTGCAAGTGTATATGTGTGTGTGTGTGTGTGTGTAATAGATAATTATTCAGAAGCTCCAAACCAGAGTAAGCAGGGTGCTCAAGGCCACGTCCCTGAGTTCTTCCTTCAATGCTGTAATTTATTCAGGTGGCAGACTGTGTGTGCAGTGTGGCTTGACCTCCAACTCCTTCAACTACCCCCCTTAGGTACTGTCTGATGCCTCCAGGCGGGGGGGATGGGGCAGAAGGGGACAGGGGTTGGGTGGAAAGGGACAGGGAAACAGATGGCATCCTATTTTTCTCCGTTGTGTGAGGCCTGTCATTCCAGTAGATTAATGCAAGGGGTTGGTTAAAAAAAACGGTAAAGACAATCAAGGAAGGGTCTGGGGGCGAAACAATAGAGCCACGTGCCGCTGTGCAGATTTGTCGTTTGGGACACAATAGGTGATCATTTTTCAATGGGGCTGGACCAACTGTTGCAGGCAACGTGTGCCACATACCCATGTTTCAAATGATCTCATGCGTTGTTTACATATGATTCAGCCAATGACAGTGAAGAAGGCAGCGGTCACCTGACCAACGTTAGAGCTTGGTTTAATGGAGAGGGGGGCACTGAAGTGTCCAGACACACAAAATAACTGAAAAGTGAGGGTTGTCATAGCGACCCCAATTATTGCACTGAATAGCGAGTTTGTAGGGAAGTCTGGAGAGAATTCAAGAGGGTTTCTCTGCTCTCTTGATGCTTAGAGCAAATGAAGAAATGGCTGAGTAAATAACTCTCCCCACACTGGATAAGGTCTGAGGAGGTATTTTGATTTCAATTCCCAAACAACAGATTTACAGGAAGACCTGCTCGTTTTCTATTTACTAGAAAACTTAAAAAACAAAAAAAAGAATTTGGTGATGTGAGTAAAAAATTATTTATTTAAAAATAGGCAATGACAGAAAGCTAAATTCTGCTGATTATAGTGCAATTTTACCTCATTCTCTTTTTATTATTATTGTTTTTTTTTTTTTTTTACATATTATTGATAATTGTGTTTGAGTACTGAGTGCTACTGTGTTGTGCAGACTCCTGACTACAGACCCTTCACAGCTGAAGGACGAGCTGCCTGGTGATCTTCAGTCTCTGTCCTGGCTCACCTCTGTGGATGTTCCCCGACTGCAACAGATTGGGGGTGGACGGCCAGATTTCACCAGCTCTGCTCAAAGCAGCCTACTGGAGCGACAGTCAGGTCAGATCTTTACACACTGTGGACATTTAGAGTATAAATGTCATCAAAACAAATCAGAGACATTATCTTAGATTTGCATTATAACTAGTAATCAACTAGAACTTTCTTAACATTAGTTTTAATAACTAATTTCTAAAAAATAGATTCTCTTGAATGCCATAATGACACTACATACTATTTTACTAGTTATGTTGCAAGATGTTAGATAGTATTCAGCTTTAAGTGTGAATTAAAGGCTTCACTGGGTTAATTAGATTAACCATAAGGTTAATTAGACAAATCACTGGAGAACAGTGTAGCCAATCAAAAAAATATTTCTTAATTTGGCTAATAAAATTGACATTATATATTATTTCGAAAACTGCTTTTATTCAAGCCAAACTAAATAGAAAAAATAAGACCGTCTTCAGAAGAAAAAATATATATTTTTAGAATATTTCAGTGGTTCCCAAACTGGGGGTCACGGGACATTGAGGGGGGACATCGCTTGGCGATTTCCAAAAACAAATTTATTTTAGTAAACTATTAGAATTACCATATTTTATCCATAACCTACTGAAGAACAAAACAATAGTTATCAGTAACATTCTATGTGTGCCCTGTGTGTGCAAGGTTGATATATTTATAACCACACAACAGAATATTGGGGGTCGCGAGTCACTGGCATGGTTACTTTGAGGGTCACGTGCTGAAAAGTTTGGGAACCCCAGGAATATTTCACAGGAGGTCTAAACATTTTTGCCTTAAACTGTGTTTCTGTGCGTATATACAGTGCTCAGCATAATTGAAAATTAACATTTTTATCCATTTCTCAGTGAATATAGGCGATGTATTGTGGTGCATTTAAACAAAACAGATTTATTAAATAGATATATTTATTAAAATAATATTTTAGTCACCAAACATATTTAGAAATTAAAAGATAATACAATTAAAGTCAAGCAAAATATTGCAAAAACAAAATACAACCTACAGAATTTTAACTAAATTTGTCTTTTTTTATTCTCTTAATTCTTCCTCTTTATTAAATTTGTATTTAATATTTTTCTATAACATATAAATATGGGTGTACTAGTTTTTGGACCGTTATCGTAAGTTATTTTGTTAGATAAGCTCCAGATTTGGCTTCACTAATGTCTAATCTAATGGATATGCAGAAATATAATATTGTCTAGCTTCCTATTAAAATATGAATTTAAAAGATAGATTTGTGAGGAGTATATATATATATATATATAGTCTATTATATTTCTTCTGCATATTTGCTATTTTGCACTCAGTCTGGAGTCAAGTCCACCAAGGCTTTATACTGTTTAGATGTTTCTTTAACCCAATTATTTATAAAAGAAGAAAAAAAAAGGATTTGCTAAAAGATGTGCCTTAAATGGAGCTGCATTAAATCCTTATTTCAAAAATCATATCCAACTTTAAAATAAAACTGTATACTCACACTTTGCTAAAACTTTTAGCTCAGTTGAACAGCATGACGGTAGCAGGAGGAGCAGGATCTGCGATTCATCTACAGAGTGAAATGCAGCACAGCCCTCTGGCCATCAACAGCGTAAGTGATCATTCAGATTCAAACTAATTCAAATGATGGAGTCAAAATATGCCAGTGTTTATATAGTTTTTCTATCTTATTTTTGTAGATGCCCCAGTTTTCCCCTGGGTTTCCATGTGCCGCATCAGTGTACCAGACGGCTCCTCAGCAGGTGCTCACTTTCACCCAAGCAAACCAACAGGTTGGTTCAGTAACTGGGATGATTTATAAAGACAATAATTGTAAATACAATATAGTCACGAAGTGGAAAACTCACAGCGCCTTAATGCTTTTATATAACGGCTATCACACAACACATATATAAAGTATACTTAATAAAGCCAGCAATACAAGTATGTTAATGTTTTAAGTAAATATATTATATTTCATTCATCAGCCAGAAAAATATTCGCTGTAACTTGCCTCATTTAAAAGAACTCAAATTAAAATGAAGACTGCCATTGTTCTTAAGCACTCTGTTGTTTATTAACATGTAATTTTTAAAGCTTTGTTTTGCCTTGTTTAACAAGCACAGACTAGTGCAGGTATGTACATTAGATGTATCGATCACACTTTACAATAACAGTACATGAATAATGAGATGTTAATATGTAAATTAAACATTACTGTATTATAAACTAATGATGAGTTAATGTATGCGCTAATCATGAACTAACTTTAACTACAGCATGAGTCACATGAGTTCATGTGTGAATAACAGCTACCTTAACTACTTGTTAGTACATGATTGTTTGTTAAATAATGTATTATTTACCACATCAATTTATGCTTGAACTCATGAGCTGTTAATATATAATTATGTCATGACTTTACTTGGAGGGGCACATCATCATTACCCCCTTCTTAACTACTCATGAACTTCTTATGCATGTTCGTCTAGTGCGTTTACTCTGAATAACAATATAAAAGTGTTCTGTCAACGTCATGAACAGTTTAAACACAGGAGTACGTGAGTAGTTAAGGATGAGTTAATGGTGATGTGCCCCTCCAAGTAAAGTCATGACATAAATAAACATTAACCGCTCATGAGTTCATGTTGGTTACATATAGCTTAAACTTAAATGTTAATATATTAATTGACAACATGCACTAACAAGTAATTAAGGTCGCTGTTTTTCACACATGAACTCTTGTGAATGATGTTGTAGATAAATCAAATCAAATCACTTTTATTGTCACATCATCAGCAGCACGAGTGCTGTGATGAGTGAAAAGCTTAGGTGCTGGCTCCAGACAGTGCAGAATATAGACAGAGCAAATACAACGACACTAAAGTTAGTTCATGATTAGCGCACGCCTTAACTCATCATTAATTCATAATAAAGTCATGTTTACTTTTTATATTAATACATCATTATTCACGTACTGTTATTGTAAAGTGTTACCAAAGTATCATCTGTAGTAACAGTGTAAATCAAACAAGAAACATTTAAATAATATTCCATCTGCAAAAACACATTAGTCTTTCTCCTGCACAGGAAGTATTTCTTTGATAGGAAAAGGGTTTTATAGAAGTAATGGTAATCAAAGCTACTCATGTATTTGCTGAAATATATAACATGATCAACATTTTTTGAAAATATATTATTTGCATGTTGTTTTACGTTGCCCAGTTATTCACAGATTGTCATGATAACGTGGTCATAAAACATGGCACTGGACTAATCAGCATCAAGGACTGGAATTATTTGCTTTACAAATTATTAAAGATCCATTTCTGTGTTATATTCTTTAGTGTTCACCTGGTGGACTGTATGGAAACTACAACAGCCAGAATTTGTTTCCTCAACCCCGGATTACTGCTCACAGCCAGGACCTGCAGCCCAAGTCCTTCCCCAAGCCCATCTACTCTTACAGGTGATTTTAAAGTTCACAGCGACAACCACTAAAACTGTATTTTCCTCTGGAAAGGGAGCAGGATTTCTATTTATCTCAAGATGACTACATTTGTTATCTATTCCTCAGCTGTCTTATTGCCATGGCTTTGAAGAACAGCAAAACAGGCAGTCTTCCAGTTAGCGAGATCTACAGTTTTATGAAAGAGCACTTCCCTTACTTCAAGGTGAGGAATTTGAATAAAACCATGCTGATAAAATAGACTGACTAATCTAACACACCAGGAAATATAATGAATGTTACTTACAGAATATCTTTGATTGCTATGCCTCTTAGACAGCACCTGACGGATGGAAGAACTCTGTTCGACACAACTTGTCCTTGAACAAGTGCTTCGAGAAGGTGGAGAATAAGATGAGCGGCTCCTCAAGAAAGGGATGTCTTTGGGCGCTCAATCCAGCGAAGATTGACAAGATGGAGGAAGAAATGCAGAAATGGAAACGCAAAGATCTTCCAGCCATCCGTCGCAGCATGGCCAATCCAGGTCTCCAAATCTCAGAATATTATCAGTGTTTCTAGTCCAAATATCTAAAAATTCTCAAATCAAGAAGCATTTTCTAGAAAAGAAAAAACATTGTCTTGTTTTCAGAAATAATGTCAAAATTGAGTTATTCCTTAAAACAGGGATGCCCAACCTTTTTTCGTATGAAGGGCCAAAAACCAAACATCATTGATGGTCGTGAGCCTATATTACATTAAAGTTGCCATGGGTAATTGCCTAATTCCTTTTATGATATTAAAAAATAAATAGAAAACATCACTTTGAATAGTATTAACAAATGCAGTATTACTTTTTTAATGGTGACTTATTGCGATAAAAACATAAACAATCATATTTATGAGACAGTGGAGTTCAATGCTGAATACACTAGTCAAGCAGAAGCTGCCTTTGCCTGGATTCACTTATTTAAGTCTCTGCACCGTCCTCTATGCCTCGCATGTACATTTTAAACAAAATCTTATTCATTTACACCATTTAAAATGAAATTTTTAATTTCAGATGGGCCAACTTTGGGTACCTCTGCCTTAAAACAAGCAAAATAATCTGCCAATGGGGTACACAAAATAATTGTGGTTTCGCTTTGGAATGAGAAAATTTAGCTTACACGAACTGCAGATTATTTTGGTTGTTTAAGGAAAAACTCCCTTAATTTTGACTTATTATTTCTGAAAACAACACAGTATTTTTGCTTGTCTAGAAAATATTTGTTTTAAGAATTTTAAGATATTTGGACAAGAAACAAGACAAAAACACTAGAAGTAAGAAAAGCATTTTTGCAATGTAGGCAATAAAGTACCTAGTAAATAACCCACTCATAATGTCCATCTTTAGCAACAAAACACTTCAATATATTTTCCTTATATTACAGTTATCAAGCCATGTCAGTGGTCCAGTATGTTGTACACTTCATTGTGGGCTCTTCTAACTTTGCATAGTACACTGTCATCCAGAATGCCATAGGAAACACTGATACGAACAAATAAAAAAGACAACTAAAACAGAATAATAACCTGATTGTATACAGCTATGCAAAGGTTAATGACAAATTGTACAGTAGTAGAGAGTAAAACATCTACTTGTGTACATTCTGACATTAATTTTGCCGTTTTTGTACTTTTCCTTTTATCAGATGAGTTAGACAAACTCATCACAGACAGACCAGAGAGCTGCAGACAGAAGTCTATTGACCCTGGCATGACCCGCCTGCCTAGCTGCCCACCAGGGCCGACCCTACCACTAGCAGCTCAAATGCAGCCACAGCCAGTGGTCACTCTGTCTCTGCAGTGCCTCCCCATGCACCAGCACCTTCAGCTGCAGCTCCAGAATCAGTCTCGCCTGGCACCGTCCTCCCCTGCTCCTGCTCAGACACCCCCTCTCCACACCGTCCCTGACATGACAAACAGCTCGCTTCCCCAGCATCCTGCCAAGCAGCACACAGACTTCTACGCGGTTCACACTGACGTCAATTCAGAGGTGGATGCACTGGACCCCAGTATTATGGACTTTGCCTGGCAAGGTTAGTGTAACAGAGGCCAGCTAGTAAGATCCAAGTTTATTGTAGTAAACTAAAACTATTGGTCAAAAACACTAAGTTAAATATCACAAAAAACTGATAATAAATGAAAAACTAATAACAGTCACTGAAAAACACTAAAATAAGATAATAATTAAATAATTAATCATATTTTTCAGCGACACAGTGGCTCAGTGGTTAGCAGTCACCTCACAGCAAGAAGGTCGCTGGTTCGTGTCCCGGCTAGGCCAGTTGGCAATTCTGTGTGGAGTTTGCATGTTCTCCCCGTGTTCGCATGGGTTTCCTCCGTGTGCTTCGGTTTCCCCCACAGTCAAAAGACATGCACTATAAGTGAATTAACTAAATTGGCTGTAGTGTATGTGTATAAATGTCAAAGTGTATGGATGTTTCCCAGTACTGGGTTGCAGCTGGGAGGGCATCCACTGTATAAAACATATGCTGGATAAGTTGGCGGTTCATTCCGCTGTGGCAACCCTTGATGAATACAGGGACGAAGCCGAAAGAAAATGAATGAATAATAGTTTTCAGAATGAATAAGTACTGACCTGCGACTGCTTAGCGACTCTTTATATATAAACATAATACATGTGTTCTAACTTTTTATTGTTTGCCAGAAATTGTAAACCAGGCATGTTTAACTACATATTAATCTTTAATGTGGGGAAGTTTGTCTTAATTAAGTTTTGTGGTTTAGGATTCAGTGTTTCTTCAAACAACTGTTTTATTTTTATTACTAGGTTTGGACAAGAGTTAATGTAAGCTGTGCAAACACTAAACTTTACCCTGGTCAACACTGGACGTGTTCTATTAACTCTACCAAAACTAAAACTAAATATATAAAAACTATATCGTAATGTGTTCACAAAATAAAAACTAAACTAAAACAGAAATGAAATTTACAGTCAATGTAAAAACAGTATACAAATAAAAACTAAATTTAAAAATGCCAAACTATAATATCTTTAGTAAGAACACACTCCCTTGATCCCAAAAGGCACACTAGCAACAGAGGTCTTTAATGCTCTTCTTAGAGCCCCTGCCTCCCATACTGCTGGTTCAAATAAGTGGTGCCATGAGCCGAATGAGAGAGAGAGAGGTTTAGGGATGTGAGGAGATAAATGGAGGCCTGGCACTAAGAGCTGTGCTGGTAAACCTCTCTCCCCTGATATCAAGAGGCAAACACATATCAAAACCAAGAGATCCCTCCTTCCCATGCCAGAATCGCTGGATTGAATCCTGCTTGAAGTGGCTTAATGTGGAAACTAGAGGAGTTACATTGGTGCAATGAGTGAGGCTATGTATTAAAAGTGGCCGTCACTCCACTGATCTCAAAAGGCAAACTAGCTGCAAACGCTATAGGTTACAGTCTTTACTGTCCTTGTTAGTGTGCCTGCCACCCATACCAGTGGCCACTGTAGAATCAGAGGGATCATTTAAACACATTAGCATGATTATTGATCAGATCAACACAAAACATGTCCCTGTTAAATGTCCACCTGGTGTTAAGATGCATGTTGTCAGGTAGTCAGACTAGCTTGCTTTTGAAGTGCAATAACTATGAGGATCAAATAACAATAAGGACCACTCACTCTGTGCCTATTGACCTAATTCTTAAATATTACAGGACGTGTTGTTGCCAGATTGAATTAATCATAAGTTTGGTTTAAAGACGAATAAGGAGAATGTTTTCTTAGCAATCCAAATTCTAACACAAAGCAGTTTTGCTGCTCTCAAAGAATGAACAAAAGCTGCTGTTCTCCATATCATTTACCTTATTGTTTTCATATGCAAATTGTGCCTTCAAAATATCAGAAAAGATGCATCATACATGTACCGACAGATCACTCCAGAAAATTGGAAAGTGCTAAAGTGGACAAATGTGATGTATTGAAACACCAGGTGTAAACAGGAACGTGTCTCCATTGATTTGATCAACCAAACTCATCTTAATACAGATATAAACAGGGTTGAAATACTGTTTCCTCATTGTACTCTAATATCTAATAAACGTTTCATTTCTCAATACAGGAAACCTGTGGGAGGAGATGAAGGACGACAGCTTTAACCTGGAAGCACTAGGGACTCTCAGTAACTCTCCACTTCGGCTGTCCGACTGTGACCTGGACACCAGCAACGTCACGCCAGTGTCCAGTGCAGGAGGACTGCCTTACCCAGACCTGCAGGTGACAGGCCTCTACTCTTCATACTCGGCTATTGATGCTCTCTCTAACCAGTACATGAACACACAAGGAGGAACAAAACCTATCGTTCTGCTTTAAATGCACTCACAATGAATGAAGCAAGCTGAGCTTTACTCCACAGGACCATCTCTAAAGCTGTTCAATCCTGGCTTTCGTGGTGTGTCACGAAACTCCAAAACACATCCTAAAATCGCAGATTTCCTACAAGGCAACCAAAAAAATAATTAGAATTTGCCATGATCAGTGTATATGTGAACTGAAATGAATGGATTTATGGTGACATAAATAATAATGACATTGAACGCATTATGTTTATGAAGTATTTGGCGAGAGGGAGCATGATTTGCAGTATATGGGGTGTAAGGATACTGATTGCAATACTTGGATTGCGACCAAAATACAGTGTTGCTCTCATCATAAACCTAATGCAAATTGTGAGTTAACACTAAAGGAACACAGAAAATAATCACTAAGAAACATGACCATGCGTGTGTTGCCAAGCTTTTTTTCCATGTACCATAATATAAAACTTTCCCCCTTTCTTTTGTCCATTTAACTGTTAGTCTTGTAATTGTAGATGTGTGTATTTTTGTTGTACCGTGATAGACACTGTATCTGCTCTTTAATGTTTGTTTATTATTTATATTTATGAAAAGAGCTGAAATGGTGACATGAATCATTGTTTATTGTACATATCTAAATATTTCAAATGCAAGCAATAAAATTTCACATTCAGATCAAAGATCGCATTCGATTTCTTAATGACTAATTGTTTAGCTACATACAGATGACAAGCATATGGGTCCTATTTTGGTGTCCGCGTCAAATTAAATGTACTAAAGTGGTTTTATATTTATATTAAGCATACATGGATATTTACATTAGATGTCACCTACCCTGTTGTTGTCTATTGGAAGGAATGTGTCAATAGAGCCGCCCATTTGAAATGAATGCGGGACCATGGTGCAGTGGAGGACTGGCCATCCAGAGCCAGAGATACTGTTGAATTATTAGCCCCTCCTGTTTATTCCCCCGTGTTGTTTTTTCTCAACACATTTCTAAACATAATAGTTTTAATAACTCATTTCTAATAACTGATTTATTTTATCTTTGCCATGATGACAGTAAATAATATTTTACTAGATATTTTTCAAGACACTTCTATACAGCTTAAAGTGACATTTAAAGGCTTAACTTGGTTAATTAGGCTAACTAGGCAGGTTAGGGAAATTAGGCAAGTTATTGTATAATGATGGTTTGTTCTGTAGACAGTCGAAAAAAATTAGCTTAAGGGGGCTAATAATTTTGTCCTTAAAATGGTTCATAAAAAAATTAAAAACTGCTTTTATTCTAGCTGAAATAAAACAAACAAGACTTTCTCCAGAAGAAAAAATATTATCAGACATACTGTAAAAATTTCCTTGCTCTGTTAAACATCATTTGGGAAATATTTAAAAAAGAAAAAATATTCAAAGGGGGCTAATAATTCTGACTTTAACTGTATATACACATATATACATATATCTATGATCAGGAGTTTTTCCGGTGGTCAGTATGCAAATACTTTTTTTTAAATTACGAAAATTATTATTTTACTTCACTTTTCTACATCGATGGATAAGTGAGCGCATGGGCATTGCCGACAAAGAGCATGTGTTTGTGTGCATGGAAATGTATTATCCACCCTCCCTGTTAAATTTTATCTAATCCGTGTCCTCAAACACACCCCCTCTCCTGCTTTCACTTCTCATTCTAAAGCAGGGAGCGATTTGCTTGTGCATGAATCTCCGTTATGAACGACTCGTTCATGTAGCCAACAATAATACAAGTTTCTAGCACCGCAGCATCTTGTTGTCATACTTCATTTACATTGTTTGCTGATTTTATTGAACAAACTAGCATAAGCCTAAAATTTAGTGCGAGTTGGTGCTACTTTTTAGCACAAAAGTTTGTAACATATAAAAATGTAAAAAACTAAATCTTACCTATGAAATGTTCTGCCTTTGTGCTTTGTTTTCTGCATCCTACACCTGCATGCAGCGCTAAAGTCCAACATCTTCACATTGGCTTTAGTCTTGACTACTGCGGTTGAATGACATTTGTCCTGGGAGCACTGTACAAACGTGGAAGCGATATTGACGCATGCAAAGGGTCCATATGCGAATCTAGTGTATATACATCCATGTTAAGCATATACATGTACAAGTATTGTCGGCTCTATTGCCGGAACATTTGTTTTAATTATGCATCGACTGCATTGAACTGTGGCATTAACTGAAGTACTATTAGTAATAACAATGAATATTAAATAGCAACAGCAAATCACAGATTAAAGAGCCCTTACTATGGGTTTTTGAAAATGACCTTCCATACAGTGTGTAACACAGCTCTAAGTGAATGAAAACATCCAGCTGAGGGTTACATTTGAAAGTGCACCTTGTTTAAAAATATAGATTTTTTTTAATAAAAGACTCGACTCAGAGTCGTTTAAATGATTAGTTGTTCCTCTGGATCTTTTGCCTATTCGTATCGACGTCGACACGAAACAATACAAAATAAGAAGTGCCAGATCCAGTAAAACGAAAATGCGCCTTTCAAACAACAGTGACGTGCGAGTGTTTGTGGGATTGATTATGACTGAAGTTGAATGAACATTAATGAGTGAACATTCTGGTACAATAATCCACCCTGCAACGAGATTTGTCAGCCGTTTGATAAAGGAAGGATGAGAAAAGACTATTAATGCATGGGACTCAATTGTATCTAGATGCAGCCTTTATGATGCAAGCTGAGATTGCATCTCTCAGAGACACAATGCACTCAATGGAGCTAGTGACATCACTGTGAGGCGTAGTGTTACTGTCTCACACTAAACGCAGTTGACCAATCACAACAGACTGGCTCATTGGACCAATCAGCGCAGATTAGCATTGCGCTAAGGAGGGGTTTGGGAACAAATGAATTGCTGAACGAATCGTATGGGAGTCATTGAGATAATTAGGTCAAAATAAATGCTTAATATAAAACAATGAAAGTGTTTTTTTGACCTTGCATACATATCAGGCCGTCAATGGAGACCCCCAAAACCAAAATATGACTTTTTAAATTCATAATATGGGCTCTTTAAGATAATTCCCAATATCAAAAATGACCACCAAGATGAAAACATACACTGTTTAATGCACAATTATTATGTCATTTAAAAACATCCTGATGTACAGTCAAACAAAACATTCGTCAAAAAATAATAATAATAATAATTAAATCAGGCACTTAAACTAGATCTTAGTCTTAATCTAGTACTTTAGGGTTTAAAAGCGCACATTACAGGCAATAATCTGATCAAATTCTTCAATCAGAATTACCAGTCAAGTACAGTACAGCAGCAGTGGGTAACATATTCACCCATTCATATGAACAAAAGAATTACCTGCAGTCATGTGAAATAAGCTATAAAACAACAAAAATTCAAGACATTAAAATATACACTGGTTCTTAGTGGTGTAACGGATCACAAATCTCACTGTTCGGATCACATTATGTTTTTTAGTCACGGATCGGACCAGTTTTTGGATCAGCCAAAAAGGGGAGAAATGTAACTTGCTTTCCATTTATAACAAAAAACAGCACTGCAAGGCACTTTTGGTTTTAACAAACAGAACTTAGAACCTGTAATTATATTAAAACTAAATGAAGAAATAATCAGCTGAAAATAATTTAATTGTAAATATTCAGTACTGTGAAAAATTCACTTTCTGTTGCTGATGACGCTTAATGTATGAATCTAACATTATCATTTGTACAACCCATATTTATTTTTAGTCTCATTTCCAATAAATGATTCAGTTATTCACTCATAAAACTTCATGTTTCATTGCTGGATGTATGATTTTTGAAGAATTATTCAGTGGCATATTTTTGATGGCTGCTTGTCACCACCTATTGGTTCAATAATGTAATTTCTGCCTACAATTTTCATTTTTGAGCATCGTTAAAGGCATATGATGGGGATTTTAATCTTTACCATAAACATCAGTGGTTTTATCTGAACTATAAACTGTTATTCCAGTACTTCTGTGTTATTTGACTGTTTGTAACTTCATAACTAACTCAAAAGACTGAATCTCTTTCTTGATTTTTGCGTTTTTCAAACACAGATTTGAATGCAGCGATGCAATTCACCAAAATATGCAAATCACCTTCATTTATAATTTATGTTGTGTGGGTGTTGAGATCCCGATCTTTCAATGATTAATCGTGCAGCTTACACTGAATGCATTACAGCAGGCTAAACCCATAGTGACAGAAAACACCTTTAATAACCCAAGAAACCAACCACAAATCCTGAATAACCCACCACAACTTTTTAAATCATCATTATGTTTTACAGGAAATCCTAAATGCTTTCATACATGTGTTTTTAATGATGTGAGAGGCGATCTCTCTGTGATCGTTACATTTTAGGATTAATCTACAAGTAAAAAGAATAATAATAAAAAAGAAAAAGTATTAATCCGCAGCTCACGCATGCTCCGAATGGTGGGTTATGATCCATGCAAATCACGGATCAACCATGATCCGTTACACCCCTACTGGCTCTTATATTGACAACACTATGTAATCGCATTTAAAACTTGGCCAATCAGTTAATGTGCATTCGATACGAATAAAAAAAAAATCTAAAAGTTGTGAATGCACATTATCAATTTGTACCACCAAAATGTTACTAGAAATTAAAAGTTGGAATAATTACTCTACCATTTACACGTTGATTCCAATTAGCTACAATACTGCTCATTTACTGGACGTTGAATCAGTGTGCTCTGCTTTATTATTGTGCATATACTGTATATATACCTGAGGAAGAGCCACACAGCATGAATGTCGACTCCAAGCATTGGTGGTTCCCTAAAATCATCTAATAATTGAGAGTATTGTACATTCATCAGTCGGTTATGTCCACAGAAAGGACACAAAGGCACAAACGTAAACAGATAAATACTATAAACACAGGTTTCCTCTAGCGAGAGTGAGTTTCTGGGAAATACGCATGTGAGAAATGTTCATTCAGAAGTGGTCAAACTGTGAGTCACACCTATAGTCATTGTACGCTAAAGTGAGTACGTGCGATTGGTGGACATTTAAAATTGTGCGTTCAAGGCTACTGACCATTGATGATCCTATTATTTAGGATCTATCATTTATTTACTCTACTTACTCTGAAAAAACACAGTACGGTATGTTTGTTTTATTGGTATGGACGTGATCAGCTGGTGGTGGAGTTGTCCATGGTGGCTAGCAGGTGGCAGACTTTGGCTCTCTGTGAAGGCGTAATGTTCTGTGCCATGTGAATGATGCAGTCCATAGTCACTTCTGGATTGGCTTGGACTAAGCTGAACATATAATGCAGGAAAATTACTTTACAGATACTTAGAGACAGTTTATCCAAAATTGAAAAAAAAAGTCATCTTTTACTAAGTCACCACTTGATCCAAACATGTTTGAGTTTCTTTCTTCTGTTGAACAAATGAGGAGATATTTTGAAGAATGTTTGAAAATTAAAGCCCCTGACAACCAATGTTGTCAAGTCAATGGTTACCGGTTTTCAACATTCTTCAAAATATCTACTTGTGTCCATCAGAAAAAAAGAAACTTGTAAAGGTTTGGAAGCACTTGAGGGTGAGTAAATAAAAATTTTCTGATGCAATATTTGTGTTATTGTACTTGTAAAGCACTTATTGCTTTTAAGTTGGTTATTGCACTTGTAGTAAATGCAACTGTTTTTATAAACAAATTGGGATTTGGGAATCATAGAGGATTTGACATAAGGTAAAACCGACTCTTTAGGATATCTTGTTAAAAATTCAGATATATTAGGGATTATTTTTAACATCAAATTCTTCAGCGACACATTAAATTGATCCAATCCAAAGTGAAAGTAAACAGTTTAACATTGTTATTAATATATATATATATATATATATATATATATATATATATATATATATATATATATATATATATATATATATATATATATATATATATATATATATATATATATATTAAGGGACAGTTCACACCAAAAATAATTTACCCACCCTTCACTTGTCACAAACCTGTTTGAGTTTCACAAAATAAGTTATTTAGCAAAATGTTGGAAACCTGTACAAATAGAATTCGATAATATTTATTTACTACTATGGAAGTCAATGGTTACAGATTTCATCTTCTTTTGTGTTGAAAATGGAAACCCATAAAGTGTAACCACTTGAGGGGGAGTAAATGAGGAGTAAATTCATCATATGTGGGTGACCTATCCCTTTAAATAATCCTGAAAAAAATTTACCACAGTCTTTTTTTTAAGTTACTTATCAACCATTTTTAATAAATATTACGATGATTTCTGAAGGATTGTTTGAAACATTTCATTTGAAATTACATTTTAATTCATATTAAAATAGACAAAAGATATTTTTCAGTTGTAATCATGTTAAAGATTCACTGCTTTTACTGCTTTTTATTTAATAAATGCAGACTTACCGAGTATTCTCTCAAACTTTTGAATGCTAAATGATGCATTATGTGTTTGAATTCACGTCTATTGGAGTGGAGGGATCTACCTGCGGATGTGTTTGAGAGCGTAGTCCCTCTTTATGCATTTGATGTTCTCTCTGATGACCGATCGTGTTCCGTCCTGCTGGGAGAGGTTGTTTTCCAGCCACTCCACCACCACTTTGTTATTGTCCCACAGATATGCCTGGAAGATACCATTATCAAACCTTTACCTCGCATGGAATAAAAAAAAAAACTTTTTAATAGATAAACAGATTATAGTAGTTCAGCTGACAAAGATGCATTTAAGGTTGCAATAACTCTGTTAATAGCTTGTGAATCATGTTTTTATTTGATTACATATCTTTACATTTGAATTTTACTTTGAGTATGTTTCTATAAATGTTCTTAGCTTTTGCTTTTTGTTATTTCTATATTTAACGATTTCTTTTTTCTCTATTTTATCCATTCTGAACTTGTGAGCTTCTTCAGGAGTTTTGGAGTCGTATAAACCTGAAGTCTAGGATAAAGTAAAGGTCAGGATTTGACAAAAAATACATTAAAACACACTTTGTTATATACAAGCCTGAGTTTAAACCCCTAGGGAAAAAAAATCATAATTTTGAGTTGACATTAAAACAGGCTTTGCTATCTGCAAGCCTGAAAAAACTCATACTTTTGAGTCTCTTTTGCATAATTCACTGCCATTATATGGATGACCACGAACAATACACAGAGTGATTGAAAAAGAATACCACAACTTTGAAAATCTGTTTTTAATCAAAGAAACAGGATGGAACCTTAAGTAATTAATCAATGTGAAGAGTACTTCAAGTTTTTTTTCAGTAGAAAACAAGTTCATAGATGTTCAATAAGAACCCCTCCAGACACTAGGGTGACATCAACCCGATACTCGAACTCGTTTCACACTCTGTAGCATCTCGGGCGTAACTGAAGGAATAACTGCAGCTATCCATACTCTGTCACAATCAAATGAGCAATCAAATGAAATTTCAGAGCTTCCTTAAATTGACGACAGAAAGAGCTTAATTCTTTTTCTTTTTTGCAGAGTTCTCGATTTTCAAAGTTGTGGTATTCTTTTTGAATCACCCTGTATATATATTTATTAATTCTCATAAATAATGACTGAATATTAGTTTACGGATTAAAAGTACTTTTTTAAAATGATTTTATCACATGCAGGACTGCTTGTGATTTCCTTTCAATCATACTTGATTCTTATTGTTTCAAAACAATGTTTAATATTTTGATTTGTCATTTTGTTTTGGTTTTATTTTATATTCATTTTTAAGTCCCGTCCTTCAATTTCTATGCCATCTGTGACATTAGCATGTGATGTGACACTGTTAATGTTATTTGATATCATGGGCAAACAACAATAATCATTAAAAAGGATATATCTTAAAACAGTGTTTCTCAACCACGTTCCTGGAGGACCACCAACACTGCGTGTCTTCTTTGTCTGTCAAACCCATTATAGGTCTTTCAGTCTCTGATGAGCTGAAGATCTGAATCAGGCGTTTGGTTATGGAGATATGGAAAATGTGCACAGCTGGTGGTCCACCAGGAACATGGTTGAGAAACACTGTCTTAAGTTATCTTAGCATGGGTGACACGGTGGCTCAGTAGTTAGCACTGTCGCCTCACAACAAGAAGGTCGCTGGGTCAGTTGGCATTTCTGTTTGGAGTTTGCATGTTCTCCCCATGTTGCCGTGGGTTTCCTCCGGGTGCTCCGGTTTCCCCCACAGTCCAAAGACATGCACTTTAGGTGAATTGAATAAACTAAATTGGCTGTAGTGTATGAGTGTGAATGAGTGGATGGTTGTTTCCCAGTACTGGGTTGCAGTTGGAAAGGCATCCGATTTGTTGTAACATATTCTGGAATAGTTGGCGGTTCATTTCGCTGTGGCAACCCCTGATGAATAAAGAGATTAAGCCGAAGGAACATGAATGATATATTAACATTTCTAGATTTTTATATTTTTTCAATTTAAGTATATTTTCATTTTCATTTTACTGAAAACAAACTACCTTTTTTAATAGTTTTAGTCAACAACAATAATTTTCTGAGTTCTATTTTTCTGCATTCTGATATTTGACCTTAAGAAGATATTTCTCATCACATATAACTGACGTTTTCTTACTTTTACAGCTCCTTCTGTCTCCACAAACCAGCGGCGCAACATGGACTGTATGTGTCCATTGCTCAGGTCTTGGTTGGCCTGCATGATCTCCTTCTTCACCACTTCCTCCAACAGCAGTCGCCTCAGACGCCAGTAAAAGAATGACCTAGCGCTCTTCCAGTCCAGGATGTCCTAAAAACATTTTAAACATTCACTGTCAAAAAGCATTTACAAACTGTTCAGGAGAGAAAACTCTTCATGAAATGTTCCCAATAATTAGTTTTCAAATCTTTGTACCGTGATGACTCCCTTTTCCTGCATCCGTCCTGGAGTGTCATGAATGTCCACAAACTGCACTGCCACCTGGTGGTAGATGGGAAGAAGGAACTCCTCTCTAGACTTAAGTTTGGCCTCCAGGTCTTTACGCTCCTGGCTTGGTAAATCTGGTTTGCCTACATTAAGCACAACATCGTCACAAGATGTACTACAGGTAAGAAATGTGTTTAAAGTGAGATTAACTGCAATACCTAGCTGCTCAGCCAGACGGGAATACACTATATCAATCCTTCGCATGGTCTTAAGCAGGTCTTTTTTTCTGAATTTGATCTCCACTGTGCCCTCAGCCTCCAGGACGCCACCCCTGGAGAGGAGACGAGAATTGAAGTAAACAAATAATTCCAAAGATCAATGGCAGAAAGGCAAAGAATAATTAGGGCTTATTTGCATAAATCTTTGTGTATGAAATTGTACAGACAATAATGCTGTCAAAATGGCTTAAATGTTGCATTGTACATGCAAGGTCAGTAATGTACACCCACACTGTCATAATGCACCTGCACACACATTATTTTTGTATCGTGTTCACCAAAAGAATAATTGTATCATTTTCAAAAATATTCACTTTAAAACCCATCTTAAAGTGTTAGCATTTTCAGACTTGCAAAAAGGCACTTACTGAATGGAACTTACAGCAAAAGTTTAAGGCTTACCCTTAAAGGTGCCATATAAAGTAAATCTGGAAATATCTAGTCATATATAGGCATGTAAAACCCCAGTGAACAACAAGCCAATCAAAACACAATACACAATGTGGCGTTGTTTATGGGGCATGCCCTCAGCTTTGCCTGTAGCTACTTTAGATCATATTCTACTACATCCTTTAGACCTGACGAGCAACCACGTCATCAAATGTTCAGCAACCACTGCTGATGTTGAACACTTGATCATTAAAATGCATATCCCAGGCTGTTAACTTACTATATACATGTGACTGTTATTTTGAAAAGGTAGACACAGCAAAAGCCAGCCACACCAGATTGTTTTTATGCGTTGATATGCAGCGATTCCATGAGCCATGCTTGTCAAGAAGCAAAAAAAATGGCACATTTAAAGTAATGAAGGGTATTTTTTTGGACTAGCTTTTACCTGCTTTCTCGATCTGCATAGAGCTCCATGTGCTGAAGGTTTATAGTGGGGTCGATCACAACCCATGATCCTCCTCTCAGCTCAGCATGGGGAGGAATGTAAACCAGCACAGGTTGGCTGAACTCTCGCAGGGCGTCCACAATATAAGAGCCAAACTTGAGCACCTGGTCATACATATCTGACATAGAGACCATGAGTTATCTTACAACTGTATAGATACATTAAAGCGTTGGTTTATTTAGTAAAAATCAATAAAAAGTGAATTCCAAACCCCTGACATCTTCATTTATCTTCAGAAAACAAATTAAGATATTTTAGATGAAATCTGAGAGCTCTCTCAACAGCTCAATGGCTGTTTTGTTACTTTTTTTTGGTGCAGAAGAGTGTTCTTGGAGCTTCATATGATTAGTCGCATGGACTTCATATTGAACCACTGAAGTCACAAGAAAAATTGACAATATTTTGGTTCCTTTTCTGGACTTTGAACGTCTGGATGGAGGATGAAAGAGCTCTCAGATTTCATTTAAAATATCTTTATTTGTGTTCTGAAAATAAACGAAGATCTCAGAGGTTTGGAACAACATGTGGATGAGTAAATTAATAACAGAATTACATTTTTATGTGAGCTAACCCTTTCGGAAATATTTTTGAAATGCAATGTTTTTAAAAGTGTCATCTCACATATACAAAGGCTGCAGTTATTTGATTAAAAAACTTTAGTAAAAAGAATCATTTGGTGATATATTATTACATATAACAATGAGTAAAAAAAAAAAAAAAACCTTTTATTTCAGTAAATTTTAAAACGTATTGTATTCCTGTGATGGCAGAAGCTAGTTTTTCAGCAGTCATTACATAAATCCTTCAGAAATCAATCATGTAAACTGATTTGCTACTCAAGAAACATTTCATATTATTATCAATGGTAACAGATGTTCCGCTTAACATGTTGTGGAAACAATGGTTTTTCCTTTTATCATAATTAATGAATAGAAAGTTCAGAAGAACAGTATTTATTTTAGTTCTTGTAACAAAGCAAATATCTTTATTGCTACCATCACTGCTTAAAACATGAAAATCAGCTCTATACCTTTCATGCCTCCAGAAAAGCCTCTCCAGTTGGCAAACACCATGAGGGGAAGTTTCTCTCTATTGAAATCCTCTATAGCCTGAGCAGTTTTATATGCAGAATCTGGAAACCACACCTGTCCAGCCTGCTGGAGGAGCTGAGGCAGAAAAGACACTACATGCTGTAACTGATATCAATAAACGACACCTACTAAAAGCAAAATATATTCAGAAGAAAGCACAGATCCCAGACTTGGACTCTTACTTTGGCCTCTGAGTCTAAGTTGGCAGGATCTGCTGGAATGGCAAGCTCGACTGTGCGGGTCTCCACAGCAATGACCCCAAGAGGAATCCCACCAAGCCTGTATAACATTCATAGTTTTACTCAGAATCAGAATATTCACTAAATATCTGTGTAAATATAATATAAATGTTTATTTGACATTTTATTGTTCTGGCTCTTACCTGGCTCGACCCACCACCACTGTCTGTGCCCAGGTAGCCATTATCTCCAAAAATGAACCATGATCAAAGAATCCACTCTGCCATGCTCCCTTCAGAGCTATTCAAACATGACACACATTTAAGTATTTACAGTGTTTGAAGTTGAAATATTCTTAACAGACTGTGTGGGTAATTTGGCTCTTACTGGGATGGGGTCGTCCACAGAGCAGCCAGCGAGGGTCATAAGGGGCTTTTGTGGGAACAAAATCAATCTCTCGGTCAACTGGATCGGTGGCAGGTTTTATTGGGACCGGACTTTGATTGCTCTAAATTACAACAGCAAACACCAGTAGGGCTTTACATTAATGATCAAACAAAAACATACAGTGCACTGTGTCAAAGTCAAAACTAATCCACGCCACAGATGGTAATAGGTAAACCTGAAGCCAGTCAAGGTCAAAACATGCTAGTTTTTATCTAATCTACTTTATTTACTTATTGGCAGTGGCGAATAAAGTGAAACTGTAGCATTTGTCAAAGCTATTACTGTTAGGTTGCTAAAAGGTGCAGCATTATTATTATTTTTTTTTAAATCTTGTTTTAACTCTAGTTTTTGGTCAAATTTGTGCCTTTTCACGCTGATTTAACTTATAAAAAGTGCTTGTTTAAGATGTTTTTTTTTAGATTAGCCCTATAAGTAATTAGAAACTACCTTTGGCATGTAGGATAACCACTGTAGTATAGTGAGCACTCCTTCAAAGTCATCTGGCACGGTGGAGTGTGTCACTCCATTGTTGTGCATGATCTGAACCCCACCAAGCTGGTTATTGGAGGTGTAGACTTCACGACCCAGCACCTACACCAACGCAAAATTATGAATAATAAAAGAAACAAAGGCCACATACTGTAAATATGATACTGTACAGTTTAAGGTGTCACTGCAGATGTGAAATTCCACACCTTGTTTAATGCCCCGGCTCCAGTCAGGATGATATGGGAGTTTTCCACTTGAATGACTCTTTGTCCTAGACGTACCAGATAGGCACCAATTCCTATAGCCCGACACGTGACCTAGAGAAAGACGAGAGTTTAATGGATCACCAAACCTGATCATTGCAACAATCTTGGTGTTTAGAAACAGTAACATGTCTGATAATACAATTGGCAGATGTTAGGTCTCACCATGCTGATTGTGATTATTTCCTTATAAGCCTGAGAAGTTTCTCCAGCTATTGTGCCCGAACCCCTCAGATTCTCCACTCCAATACCCTCCTCCTTTCCTATGATGTCTGTCAGGATGTATCTGAAACATTAAACAAAAAGTGTCTGCGTAGATTTCATAATAATGTGAATATGGATGAGCACGTATTGACAAGTTCAACACATGAGCAGAACCATCAAGTGGACTCTTCTGTTTCAACATTTGTATGCGCACATAATTTGGGCTTTCCGCAGACACCTGTGGCTCCTCGTGAAGATAAAAATTGAGTCATGCAGACAGTTGCAGAACATGGATGGCTGAAGTATTTTTTATGCTTAAAATCAGTAATCTCACCTGGACTCCCCTCCCTCCTCTACATGGTGACAGTGGACAGAATTGGAGGAACTGATGCGGGTGTAGTCTTGAGGAGTCAGATACAGGTATTTAAAACCCTGCAGGAGCAAAACAGAACAATGGATTTGAACAAAGCTGAACTGTATCAAAATTGTTATGTAAAATGAAAACTCAACCCAGGAAGTTTGTGTTAAAAAAAATGTCTAATAGACGTCAAAACAAAGACCATAGTAAATTTGGACTGTCAGAAAAAAATCAACATCTTAGAACAGTCCAAAACTAGACTAGTAGGCCCAAATTTAGCCTTGTTTTATCCCAAGCGCCCATACCATATATTTAGACATAAAATTGCTTTGAGGGTATACTTACAAACAGGGTACATAAAAAATGTTCATCCATTCACACTATAGTTTTTCTGACAATTATGATGTCATGTTTTGATGCAAAACAATAATGCAATTAAATCTATGCCTTTTCCTATGTTTTTTTTAAGTAGGGTTCAATAAATGAGAAAATAAGATCTGTGCTAAGCATAACATCACACAATTTGAATGTTTTGTTTTATAAAAAAGCTTTAAAAATTCATATTTTCAATATTGGGCATGTCTAATTCATATAATACAGCAAAACATCAAAGTATTTTCAAGTTATGCTTACCACATACAAAAAAAAAAAAAAAGTCACATTCTAAACCCCAAGGAACTCTCAGCGAAATATTTATTTGGGTTTTGACTGCACCACTCTGTGTAATATGAACATTGTTACATAAATATAATAGAAACATTCTAGTTTTAAGGTGCAGTATGTAAGTTTGATACCCAGTGGTTAAACTAGATATTGCATTCCTGGATTAAAACAAAAGCAAGCGCAGGTTGCCAGATTGAGGACAGGAGCGGGTGATTTAAACAGTGTTCTAAATAAAATCAACAGCACATGATAGAAGAAATGTTTTCCATTTTAAAAGGAGTTTTTGTCCTAACCAACACCTCAAATTGATATATTAGAAACGGCTTCTATTTCTCACAGGTGAACAACAGAAAACTGACCATGATCACCTCAGGTACACCTCATGTGCTTTATTCAGTGTTAAATGCTACACAAAGCCAGTGTGACCGCAGCTTTACTAGGTATACTTAAAACACCCAGGCAGGTGTGTTGAGGCAAGTTGGAGCTAAACCCTGCAGGGCACGGACCTTCAGGAACGAGATTGGTGACCCCTGGTATAGAACATACTTTTCTAGCAGTCGAGTAGAAAATTAAAGTAAATTAAAGTACCTACTGAGTAGTAGGTGATTTCGCAGCCTTTGTAGAGCAGGGGTCACCAACCCTGTTGCTGGAGAGCTACCTTCCTGCAGATTTCAGTTGCAACCCTGACCAAACACACCTGTCTGTAATTATCAAGTGCTGCATCATGTCTTATTAATTGGTTCAGGTGTGTTTGATCGGGGTTGGAGCTGAATTCTGCAGAAGGTAGATCTCCAGGAACAGAGTTGGTGACCTCTGTTGTAGAACATCTTCAAAAAGCTTAGTTTTCACATGGCAAAAACACTGCCTCAAGTGTGGACAGAAGAAGCAAAACAGTATTTTTAAGTATTCAAATTGATCTGGATTAGGTTTGACTACACATTGTCACTCTTAGTAAGTATTCAGTCACCTTATATGGGTCTTCAGGGTCGATCCAAGCCACCTGAAACATGTGGCGGATCTCCTCTGCCAGGCCGATTCGAGCTCCGCTGTTGGCTGAGATGTAGATGCGCGGGATGCCCTCCGCTCTGGCCAGCTCAGATGCTCGCAAAAAGAGCTGATCCTCCTGGGGCCCAAAAGAGCCAATCATATGGGTAATATCATTACAGATCACAATGATATCTCGGCCCTCTGTGTACTCTGGAGTCTTCATCCTCATCCGGAAAGCCACCATGCCGACCTGGAAAGAGAAGAGAAACAAATTACTTACCCTGGAAATAATAAATTTACTTTTTTACTCTTTTCCTTACTAGTCAGATTTTGCATGCAGTATGCAGTTGTTTTTTTTTCTTTTTCCACTTTGAATGATAATGTGTAGTGAAATGGACACTTGAATCTGCGTGATTAAAGGTAATCACTGATGCCATTACAGAGTTAATTTCCAGATGTTTCGCTGAATTTGTATTTGTTTGTATACAGTGTATAAACTCACCGGCCACTTTATTAGGTACACCTGTCCAACTGTTTGTCAACGCAAATTTCTAATCAGCCAATCACATAGCAGCAACTCAATGCATTTAGGCATATAGACAAGGTCAAGACGATCTGCTGCAGTTCAAATAGAGCATCAGAATGGGGAAGAAAGGTGATTTAAGTGAATATGAACGTGGCATGGTTGTTGATGCCAGACGGCTGTTCTGAGCATTTCTGAAACTGCTGATCTACTGGAGTTTTCACACACAGCCATCTCTAGGGTTTACAGAGAATGGTCTGAAAAAGGGAAAATATCCAGTGAGTGGCAGTTCTGTGAGTGCAAATGCCTTGTTGATGTCAGAGGAGAATAGCCAAACTGGTTTAAGCTGATAGAAAGGCAACAGTCACTCAAATAACCACTCGTTACAACCGAGGTATGCAGAAAAGCATTTCTGAACACACAACACGTCCAACCTTGAGGCGGATGGGCTACAGCAGCAGAAGACCACATCGGGTGCCACTCCTGTCAACTAAGAACAGGAAACTGACACAGGCTCACCAAAATTGGACAATAGAATATTGTAAAAACGTTGCCTGGTCTGATGAGTCTCAATTTCTGCTGCGACATTTAGATAGTAGGGTCACAATTTCACATGAACAACATGAAAGCATGGATCCATCCTGCCTTGTATCAATGGTTCAGGCTGGTGGTGGTGGTGTAATGGTGTGGGGGATATTTTCTTGGCCTATTAGTACCAACTGAGCATTATGTCAATGCCACAGCCTACCTTGTTGAGTATTGTTGCTGACCATATCCATCCCTTTATGA
>NC_079439.1:20146887-20329387 GCF_903798145.1 Danio aesculapii | reverse complement strand
CGCCTCCAGCAAAAGCCTCTCGCCCTCATTCTGCAAATACTCAAAGGAGGCCTCCTACAGAAAGAGTCCAAACAAACGTAACCAAAAAAAGTAATATTTTCCCATTTTGTTATTATTTAAAACAACATACAACAGAACATATTTTAAATAATAAAACTTTTTTTTTCTTTTAATATAGGAATAGTATCTTTGCATATAATTTCTGTAACTATTTTGATTTGTTAAGTTTCTTTGTGATTTAGAATTATGTTTTTATATACAACTATCCAACATTTTTCAAGGTTTAAAGATTTTGTTGAACGTGAAGAAACGGAATCATCAACAATAAAATAAAAATAAATAAAATAATGAACAATATTTAGTATCGACTTACAATCCAAATTATCTTAAAACAAAATGTACATGGTATAGGTAAACATTAGATTAAGTCCAAATGGTCAACAAGAAATAGCTATGCGGTTTCAAATATTTTCTGTGAATGAAGTTAATCAAAATGTAACAGCTAACAATTATGAGAGTATTGTTTTGATTGTTCTTATGATGTCTTTGAATCCTTAAAGTAATTTTGGTATTTACTTATTTATAGATTTTAATTTTATTTTTACCATACATCTGTGTGAAAATGTGTAAACTACAATAAAATACTAAATAAAAAAATAAAGAAAATGTAACTGCTCCATTTGAATAACATACAGCATCTCATTTAGCCATTTTTGAAACAAGCGGATTATGAGAATTTTCAATTGAGCAATGCTACCTGGAATGGGTATAAATATTTAGAAAAAGCATGTCTTGTAAGTATGGTACTACTAAAGTTGTGTAGTTCCACGCATACACCACACACTTATATCAGCTGCGTCTGATAAACACATAAATGATAAGTAGTACAAAAATAAATCCATGGTCGCTTTAGATAAATTTCTGCCCCCCAAAAATTTAAGGCAATTTAAAAGGACTTACCTTGGTGATGAGGTCAGAGTGGCGAATAATGGCTCTAATAAAGAAGCGATAATCAGTGACCTCTGCGCCCTCTTCCACACGAGCAGCACCCAAGTAGAGCTGCATCCGGTGATGAGCACAGGGAACAGCCTTCAGGTCAAAGTTACGCATGCGATTCAACTCCAGCTGGAAGGCCAGAGCAGGCTCCAGGTTACGGTAGATTCTGTCTTCATGGAACTAGAGAGAAAGTTTAAGAAAGAGTTGTTCAGCTGCTACTCTATAATGTAAATTTTCTCATTTATTTGAAAGTGAGATTTAGAAGTAATAAAAAAATGTCTAGTGATGTACAGTTTGTTGTGACAGGACATAACATATTTGGCAGAGATATACAACTATTTGAAGATCTGGAATATGAGGGTTCAATAAAATTTTAATATTTAGAATATTGTCTTTAAATTTGTCCAATTTAAGTACTTAGCGATGCACATTAATAATCAAAAATTGAGTTTTGATATATTTACAGCAGACAATGTAAGAAAATATCTCCATGGAACATGATGTTTATTTAATATTTGAATTATTCCTTGCATACAGTAAAAGAGAAATCAATCATTTGGACCCATATTTCATGCAACATAAGACTGCTTTTGTGGTCAATGGTCTCAATTTTAAACATTTAAATCTAAAGATCCGTCACTTACTTCATCTCTGGCCCTAAACGTGAAGTACTTTGGGAACTCCCGCTGAAGAGAAGAAAGGATTTTTTTTATTTTAATATCAGGATCATTTATTTAGGATGCATATTAGATAAACATTCACCTTTTGTGCAACTAAAAATGTCACTCTTCTGATTCCGTAATCATAGAGTAGAGATTTCTGAAATGAAGCGCAAAGAGAGTCAAGTCACTCAGCAGAACACAAAGCTGAAGGGCCAACAATCTGTGAAACACTTACTTTGGAGTAAGCAAAGGCAGTGAAAGCTGTGACTAAAGCATCATCATCTTCTGTGTCCGCTTGTTTGATTGACACATTTATGATGTGTATGGGGTTTTCCTTCATGTTCTGAAATAGATAGTGAACACGTTTAATATATAGAGAACCGAAATAGATAGTGAACACATCGCCTCACAGCAAGTAGGTCGCTGGATCGAGCCCCGGCTAGGTCAGTTGCCATTTCTGTGTGGAGTTTGCATGTTCTCCCCATGTTCGAGTAGGTTTCCTCCGGGTGCTCCGGTTTTCCCCACAGTCCAAACACATGCGCTATAAGTGAATTGAATAAGCTAAATTAGCCATAGTATATATGTGTGAATGCAAGAGTGTATCGGTGTTTTTCAGTGATGGGTTGCGCTCGGAAGGGCATCCACTGCGTAAAACACATGCTGGATAAGTTGGCGGTTCATTCCTGTGTGGTGACCCCTGATTAATAAAGGGGCTAAGTCGAAAAGAAAATGAATGAATGAATGATACTTGTATGTTTTTGATTATGCATGTTGAAATTGCAATCTGGGCGGCACGGTGGCTCAGTGGTTAGCACTGTTGCTTCACAGCAAGAAGGTCGCTGGTTTAAGTCTCGGCTGGGTCAGTTGGCATTTCTGTGTGGAGTTTGCATGTTCTCCCTATTTACACGTGGGTTTCCTCTGGGTGCTTCAGTTTCTCCCACAGTCCAAAGACATGCGGTATAGGTGAATTGAGTAAACTAAATTGGCTGTAGTGTATGTGTGTGAATGAGTGTGTATGAATGTTTCCCAGTACTGGGTTGCAGCTGGAAGGGCATCCGCTGTGTAAAACATACGCTGGATAAGTTGGCGGTTCATTCCGTTGTGGTGACCCCAAATAATAGAGGGATTAAGGCGAAGGAAAATGAATGAATGAATGAAATTGCGATCTTACTTTACAGCTTTCCCCATCACAGAAGGTGGAACAGCCATCAAAAAACAGAGAACTTTCACACAGCGGATCCACAAAGCGACAGATCACTTCATCAAAGCACCTGCAATAAAATCAAACCACAGATCAGACCAAACCATACATTTTGTAAACCATTTGACCGTGTGAAAAAGTTTGACTTTTATAAAACCAAAACTGTGAAGGTACCTTTTGAAGTGGTCAAAACTATGGAAGGCAACCATGGCTCCCATCCTCTGGCAGGGCGGTGAAAGCGCCCCCTCCAGGAAGAGCTCACTGCCCTGACGGCGCATTGCCGGAAACTCTCCTGAATCATTGACAGGAAGCGTCAGCCTGAGAAGGAGAGATGATTGTCTGTGTGAGCGAGCGAGTGCACAAAATGGCAAAAGCTTGACAGAACCATTTACAGACAGAAATGCTAGCCTAATGGCACTGATTGTGCAAGTTTGGATGCAAAATATGTAGTAAAATTTTCTATATAGACTCATTTTGACTGAATTTGGACTATGTGGCTCATTTAAATTAAATGAATGGGCTGATCAGAATTAAATTTGCACTTTCTGATTGGAAGCAAATTTAAGAGCAATTTAGAGTTGTGCACATTTAAATCCAGACATTAAAATTACTTTCCCTTTTAGGCATGTATTGTTTGCACCCAGCATGCATTGCTGCAGACAGACTATGCGGTACTGTACACACAAGGCTGGCTGGTTGCAGGAAGGAGCTGTACTCTACCTGTTCAAAGTAGGACTGCTCCCTCTGAAATGAGAGCAGGTGAGTGTTAGCATAAGATGGTCATCCTATAGCTTGGGATCCATTTCTTATTATGATCTGTTAAAACAGTCTTAGTAGAAATACTTGAAATGGATCTAGTGTCCATTATTTATCATAAGGATAAGAAAAAACTCATTAGCAAATCAAAGTCACGGTAAGGGAATCATTTTATGACAAAACACCTAAAGTAAAAATGACAAATTTTAGAGTAATATTTGTATTCAGAAAAACCAAGTTAACGTGATTCTGTATGATTGACCAATCTGCATTGAGTTATAGAAAAGTACCAGGTTTTTTAAAGAACTAAAGACACATTTTATTTTTGTTAATAATGATTATTTTGATAAAAGATGGAAATTTGTCTTTAATTAATTCATGTTTTTAAAAGACATTATACAGAGACAATTTTGAGTCCATCTCAACAGAAACATGCATAAATCCAGCAGGCACAGGATATCAACATGACGTCCAATTGACGTTGTACCCTAACGTCAAGCGACGTTGCATTTTATTTGGAAATGAAAATCGGGTTGATGTCAGAACTTAATGTCAGACCGACATCAATGTCCAACGTCCAACCTAAAATTAACCAAATATCAACATCTAATGATGTTACAGCTTGACGTTGTGTGGACATAATCACTATGACGTCTATCAGACGATTTCTGTTGTCATACCTGACGAATAAATGTCAGTATTTGACTTCAATATGATGGTGTTGGATCGACATTGGATTTTGCTCACTGTCCAACACAACCTAAAATCAACCAAATTTCAATGTCATTTAATGTCGTCGTTGGACATCAAAATAACATTGTCCTTAGATGCTGGCTAGACACTGAATTTTGGTCACAACCTAAATCTAACCGAATATTAACATCTTATGACGTTGTGTGCCTGCTGGGTAGTCAGTAATTCAGAATCTGTTTAGATTTCAGGTCAACATATACGCAGCCACTTTATCAGTTACATCTGTACAATTGCTGGTTAGTGCATTCAATAGGCCAGTTAACACCTGGTCAATGGAGGATCAAACGGACCAATAGAATCATGACAAAAGGTGATTTAAGTGTCATAGCTGTTAGTGCCAGATGGGCTGATTAACTGAGATTTTAATGCATACCCATCTCTTGAGACAATGGTCAGAAAAATAAATATCTATTGCGTGGTAGCTGGGTGGGTGAAAAGCCTTATCAGAGGAGGATGGTCACAATGCAAAACACTTGACTTTAAAAAAAGTGAGTAGATACATTGTTTTTAAAGTGATTAGTTGACTTTATTAAAAAAAGTGAGTAAAGCTGTTGCTTTTAAAGAGATAAGTTGATTTTACTTAAAGGGATCAAACCTGGTACTAGCCAGATGTACCTAATAAAGTGGCTGATTAGTACATTTAATTTAAGTGCAGTCAAAAAGTTAACTACGAAATAACTGCAATTTAATCACTTGTCAACCATTTTCTTTAATATTCAATGCAAGTTGATCAACCATTCAAATCACCCCCAGGATAATAGTGTGAAATAATTTTCCCCTGTGCTCAATCCCATATCTTAGTAAAAAAGAAACCCAAACCAGGTTTTAGCCCAAAGGGGGGAAGTTAGGAGTGTAAGAGATGATTTGTTTTTGTGCACTCTGTTATAATGTACTACATTAGAGAGATGCTAATAAATAAAATGCACATTACGTGGGTTTGGGCATGTGCTGGCTCACTGTGGCGTTAGGCTCTCTTTCAGAGGGAAGATAAAACAATGTCAAAATAAGAGAACACATTGTATAGAAACCTTCAGTTTGTCTGTTAACTGTGTAGTCTGTTAAGAACCACAACAATAAACTTCAATCCTTTCAAATGTTTCTGTTTACATAAAACAAAAAAATGGTTGTCTACAAGACTCCCATTGAGATTGTATTTTGTAGTCATGGGAGTAAATTTCAGCTCTGGATCAAGTTCTATTGAGGATATAAGAATCTACGTGTGGCTTCTGCTATACCTGTTTGGGTGAGATGATGGTAACATGAACTGGAAATCCACTGCACATGTCCCATCCTGCAGCTGATGATGCTGAAGACTGTTTAGCTCGTAAGCTATATAAGCCCTCCGTACATAAACCTAAAGAATTGCCGGAAAGTTCATACAAATTTACAAAAAGTTGACTAAGCATTCGGAGAGATAAGATCAGACTTCACTGACCTCTAATGCAGCCATGCAAACCACACGGTTGTTGTGGTAGAAAAAACTGGGCAAGACGTCAAAGATGGAGGTCTCGGATAGGATGAGTTTCTGCAAATACAGGATTTCTTACTGTCAGACCATCAAATTAGAATAATGTCTTAAAATTGAAAACAAAAATGCTTCTGCTGCACCTTGAGGTTTTCAGGACAAAACTGATGCCCATACATATCAATAGCTGATAAAAAGATGGATTCCACCTGGTTGTGCCTGAGTTCATATGAGGGCAAATGAGAGGCGATCAACACCTGTAGAGAGATAAAGTCATTGTGGTTGCTCATCACATCGATGCTCAAAAAAAACATCTTAATCTGGTGATGCCGCCTAAAATGTTTGGGGATCGAAGAATTTCAACACATACACTTATTATACAAATACATTTAATTGAACATAAACACTTAGACATCACCAATATACAATATAACTGCAGGTTAACCGTTAATATTCACTCACCGGCCACTTTATTAGATACACCTGACTAGTACCGGGTTGGACTGCCTTTTGCCTTCAAAAATACCTTAATCCTTCATGGCATAGATTCAGAAGGTACTGAAAATATTCCTCAGTGGTTTTGGTCCATATTGACATGATAGCATTACACAGTTGCTGCAGATTTCTATTGTCCAATTTTGGTGAGCCTGTGTGAATTGTAGCCTCAGTTTCATGTTCTTAGCTGACAGGAATGGCAGTGGTCTTCTGCTGCTGTAGCACATCCAGCACAAGGTTGGACATATTGTGCACTCAGAGATGCTCTTCTGCATACCTCGGTTGTAACGAGTGATTATTCGAGGTACTGTTGCCTTTCTATCAGCTCAAACCAGTCTGGCCATTTTCCTCTGACCTCTGGCATCAACAAGACATTTGAGCCCACAGAACTGCCACTTACTGGATATTGTCTCTTTTCAAACCATTCTCTGTAAACCCTAGAGATGGTTGTGCGTGAAAATCCCAGTAGATCAGCAGTTTCTGAAATACTCAGACCAGCCTGTCTGGCACCAACAACCATGCCACGTTCAAAGTCACTTAAATCAAATTAGAAATTTGCGTTAATGAGCACTTGGACAGGTGTACCTAATAAAGTGGCCGGTGAGTGTATAATAACTTTAACTGTTAAAAGTTATTATTTACTAGTTAATTAGTTCAAGTTATTAGTGACTAATAAAGTTATGATGACTTTTTCACTGAATTTAATTGATTTTATGCAATTTTGTGCACCTTTTGTAAAGCAGCTTTGAAACAAAAAAAGCGTTATACAATTAAACTTGAATGAATTGAATTGAAAAATCTGAAATTTTTCAGGATTCTTTGTTCTTTGTAACATCAGATATATTTTGGCGGTCACATTTGATCAGTTTAATATATTCATTCTTAATGGTAATGTACATGCTGATAAAATAATGTTACTAGTAGTGTAAAATGCTATTTTGAGCAAAGCCAGCAAAACTGCATAAAATACAGGCATCACAACCCTTGAGGTTCAGTCCACACCATACCTGTCTGGCCCTAAGTGCCACTTTAGAGTTTTCCATTTTACTGAGTTGTGTAAGCTCATCCAGAATGACCATGAGCTCATCAGCAAGCATTGGGTCCCGGCCACACAGCTGGTCCTGAAAAAAGGCAATTTTTAAATCAAATAACGACAGGATGTTGTCCATCAAACCTAATTACCTAATTGAGTTACGTTAATCCTCAGATGAAGCAATGATAATTTCAATTTCTATTCCTTAGTGTAATAAATAAGCACTGTTCATTTGTTCAAAAAGCATCTTACTATGAGCATGGTGACGAGGATGTTCTTCTTGGAGACCTGAGCATGAGAAAAGATGCACTCCAGCACTGGAGTCATGTCAGGCTTATACTGCTCTCTGAGATTGATCACACACTTGTCGTAGTGAGCTGTCAGAGAAAGTAAGAGTATTTTAAATACTGTTATGAGAGTATTTATAGTCTTCAAATTGCATTTGCACTTTTTTGTAGTGCTGGTTCCAGATGTATTATTCACAATATTTGTTGGATTGCTACAAGGTGAATCACAACAATACACATTTTTTTTGTCATTTGATTCAAAGAAATCTATGAAAATGAGAGAATGATTTGTTTAATAAGGGAAAGACACAACTGTTTTATGTATTCATAGAAACAATCATTATTTTTTAATTAATGTGACCCTGGGCAACAAAACCAGTCTTATATTATACATGTATATTTGCAGCAATAGCTGAAAATGTATTGTATGGGTCAAAATGATCAACTTTTCTTTTTTTCCAAAAATCATTAGATTATTAAGTAAAGCTAATGTTTCACAAAGGCATTTTGTGCATTTCTTCCTATAAATATATAAAAAACTAATTTAGTAATCAGGCTATAAGTAATGTTCATTGCTAAGCACTTAATTTAGACAAATTTAAGGTGATTTTATTAATATATTGACTATTCTGAACCCTTAGATTACAAATAGTTTCAAATTTTAAATAGTTGCATATATTGTCCTGCCATAACAAACCAATGCAGCAATGAAAAGATTATTTATTCAGCTTTTAGGTGATCTACAAATCTAAATTTCAAAACAATGGAAATTATGAGTGGTTTTGTGGTCGAGGGTCAAAAATAGCCGATGAGACTCAGTGGGCGGAGCCAAATGGTACAACAACAGTATACACAATTGATTAACAATCTCAGTGCTCACAACGTTTTTCTTTAAACGTTTATTGTGAAAGAGTTATTGTGTTGCCCAATGGAAAAAAATGAATAAAGTTTTTCCATCCAGAATCTGTTGTGCTCTATTATAAAGGTTACATTGTTAGTTTTACCTTGCTGAAATTGCATCTCCACCTGAAGGTAGTGTTTCAACAAGTCCAGAACAACTGATTTCATATAGCCCCTAATGCCGCTGCGGTATCTAGAAATCATTTAAAAAAACAGATGCATATTGTCATTTCCTGTGTAACACAGCAATATTTGTTTATCTGTAGATTACAGCGGTAATAGCATCAGTTTATCAGTCAGAGCTAGTCATCAGGCAGTGCTCACCTTTGCACCAGTTGCACAATGCTCTGGGTGTTCATGAAGAAAATTTCCCGGTCTGCTTTCCTTTGAAGTGTGGCAGCATGGCTATCAAGTATATTTGCTATCTGAAAAAGTGATTAAACTGATTTTTATTTTCTTGCATCCACAAATTTTAACTTTATATAGTATGATATTTATAAACCTATAAAGTAACACGAAATGATACAGTTTTACATGTGCTAGGTACAGTAGAAGACTTTGGAAAATGCTAGTTTTAGTAATGTTAGCCTAATTTTACTGATCAGTCTATATCTCATCATGCAAATCAACATCCAAAGTCACGCCTTCTGAACGCATGTAGTTAGCCTGCCATTCTCTGTCTGAACTGAGTCTATGAATGTGTCAAGGGAATAATCCTTTGTGTGCAAACAGTGTGCACAGAGGTATGCAAGTACATATTGTGACAGGCAGGTAGAACAGTTTATTGTTGTTTGGAGTGGACCAATTGTTTTTATTGACTTTTCTTGGTCCTACATTTTCCGCAGAATATTAAAACAAATACAAATACATTTATACCACTTAATTTAATGATTGCTATCAGGATGTGAAGATACTTTCAATCAGCATAACAAAAATGGATTCACTTATTGCATCTTTAGTTAAATTACAATCTCAGTTAGTGACAATTGTGAAATCTGATGGTTTCAAATATAGATAAAAACACATGACATTTATTAATGAATATAGGTGAAAGATGAGATGTCCCATAAGTGATCAAACTATAATGTTTGATATAGGCTAAATGACATTTTAGTGTGTCTTCTGTAAACCATGACAAAAATGTATGCCATGATATGATACAGGACACATTCTAAGGTATGAAAAACACTTGAACTCTTTCTATTTGTTGACTAAAAAAAACCTTTCTGTCTTTGACTTTATACTGCAGGAAATGCTGTCTACAGATAGCTAGGAGTACAATCTATGTTCCAGAGAAGCATATTAATTTTATCACTCACCCTTTGGCTAGGGAACTGACAGAGCACAGAGGTAATGTTACTGGCATACTGTGCCATGACCTTTCGAATTGCCTTCTCCACAGTAACTGGAATTCGCCCTGCCACGCTGGTCATGATCTCCTGCAGTTCAAGTAGAGGCAGAGACGGATCCCGAAGCGTCTTCATCAGAGTGTCAACCCAGTTCTTCAACTGTAAAGACACATGGATAGTTAGATAAATGAACGTGGTTTTTATGCAGCCGTGTGTTGCATCAGTGGATCGGTGTTCTCACTTTCTGACTGAAATATGGCTCTGGCAGACAATATCCATCCATAATCTTCACCAGGTTCTCTAGAACATTGTGGAACACCTGGTGAAGCCTTTCTCCTACCATGGGTAAAGGCTCCTGAGCTGGTAATGGCTCTGTGTTTGGCTTTACCTATAGAAATAGAAACAAAAGCTATAGAAATAAAGATGGACTGAATTGAATTTGCCTGTAGGAGACACAGAATTGATCTCTCTCATCACACAAGGCTAAATTATACAATAAGTAGGAAAAACTGCAGCCACAAAAGGTCACCAAAATATGCACAAAATACATTATATATATATATATATATATATATATATATATATATATATATATATATATATATATATATATATATATATATATATATATATATATATATATATATATAAATTTATTATTATTTTTTTTTAACATAGTTCACGATAAAATCATTTGGCCTCCAGTAAAATTTGAATGATTTTTCAAATGTTTCCCAATCACTGTTTAATAGAGTATAAAAGTGTCATTTTTCTTTTTTATTCCAGCTAAACTAAAATAAATAAGACTTATGTAACTTAAAAATATGTAATAAAATGTCATTGAACTGTTAAACAGCACTTTTTCACAGTAAGGCTAATAATTTTATCTTAAACTTTATCTAAGCTACAGGGGCAGATTTAGCAATACAGGGGCCCTAAGCAACTCCAGCCATGGGGCCCAAGTCCTGAAATGCATCCATTCTACTTTTATTTAATGCTTATTTATTTTGCAGTTTTTTTTTTTATATCACTCAATCTTCTTTTCAATGTTTTATCCTCAATGCAATCTCTACATTTTAAATGATTAGTTTTCTTAAAGTGATTTGTTTGACTCTTACTATACAAAATATGATAGAAAATTATGTTATATCTAGTTTATAGTTGTGTGTGTATATAGTATAATTTATACTTCTAGATTTCTACTTCTCACTTATTGGTTAAATCTGCCCCTGCTAAGCTATGGTCCAAAACACCTACATGTTGCTTATGATATTTTTATTAAAATGTTTACACATATTGCTTTGATCTTATATGATACTCGCACCTTATGAACATGTACCATGGTTTTACTACAAAAAATGTGCACAACATGGTTTATGTTTTTAAACCATGGTAACCACAAACAACCATAGTTGCTTTATTAACTATGGTTTAGTATTTGTTGCTCAATTGTGGTTCTAATCATGGTATTCACAGCACTAAAAAACAATGGCTACTACTGTACATTATAAAAAAAAAAACAGTAGTGTCAATTTTCATAAAGCAGTAGGTGTAGTCAAAGCAGTAAGTGTACTCAAAAATGTCAACATTTTCCTAAGACTCTCAATTAAAAAGTAAGTGGATTTCTTCACATGCTTCATCTTGTGAGAAAGAATGCTAAATGAAATCACCGGATGAATACAGCTAGGGTCATCCAGGTCCATTAGGGCTACTATACAACTAGGCTCCAATACTGTTCCTGGTCTTTTTAAAAAGCGAATACAACCAGAATGCTGGACATGCAGGGTCATCACCATCTTCATAACCTTAAAAAGAAAACAGAAACAAAACAACCACTCTAACGAGTCAGTAAAATAGTTACATCCTTAGCACATATACAAACAAGTACATCTTGTAAAGAAAAACAGCTAAATTAAAAAGTAAAATACTTTGCTTGAATCTTCCTTACCTCAATTTCAGCATAAGGCTGGGAAGCCAAAACATGTGAACCATCAGCGACTACATACTGCAAAAGCTTGCCAGCAGAGGGCGAACGGAGCACCGTAGGGTCTCGCTCCTTCTCAAACACACAAGTTTTGTTGCCCACTGTGACACGGTACCTATAAATCAAATGACAAAAAAAAATAATAATAACTGTTAGCTGGTACAAAAAAAAGGACATTGTAATATATTGTGCCTCACTAACCTATCAATCTCCTCCTTCATGTAGGTTGTATAGCTGCTGCCGCCATAGGAAAGCAGCAGACCACCATCACTGAGCCTATGGACATCAACTTCTATATCGGAGTCATTCATTATGATAACATATGTCGTAGGTGACTGACGGGCTACCTATACACACAAACAAACACATTCATGTCAAATAATAAAAAAAAAATCAATAGATTAAGTAAAGTAGTTTTATATAGTGTTTAAATACCTTCAGGCAGTATTTGACGCCATCATAGATCAGATCAACATTAACTGTGTTGACCAAACTAGCAGCAGGCAACACCTGACCCCTGAAACATGCAGAAATCAAGTATAGAATGCTAGAAGAATAGAGTGGTTTCAATTGGCTTTCTGAATGCAGCTAAATTCAGTTATCAGTTCTCTTTTTAGTGCTTAAAATTTCATAACTATATATTATATTTTTATATTTTTATTAAAACTTTTATATTTTTATCATGTACACTCAAATTATATTTTCTACTTACATTACTTTAAAAAAGGCATTAGACAAACAGGAACTCATCATAGTCTTATGTCATTCTCAAGAACACTTGATCATTTATTACCAACACTCTCTCACTCTATCCTCAGATTCTATTATCTGATCTTCTGATAAAAACACACATTATTACTTATAGTGCCTGATTATGCCTGGTCCATGCATTTTCAAGTGATGAACAAGCCAATCTATGTTTTTTACAAGCAAATTGAACAAGGCTATGTGGAATAAACATGCTGTACTTAATTATTTTAGATGATTGTGTGGTGTGTTGCACTTCTGTGACAAGTTTGCACACTGGCTTATTGATCTTTTTTAAGCAATTTTTAAAAAGTCAACATGAATTTAAAATAATATGTAACATTACATTTAATACAACATCAAATTTACAGTGTTCTAACAGATCCTTTACATTTGATCGGTATTCAGAACAGAACAAAACAGAAATCAGGAAATGTAGCCCAACATACATCTTGAAAGCTATAAACTTCAAGCCAAAACAAATGTATTATTAGAGCAAAATGCAAGCGTCATAACATATTCAACATACAAATTATTTCATAATAGATTAAAATATCAGCTACAATGCACATATTAAGTAGACTAAAGAAGGCTTCGTACTTCACTCTTGTTACAGTAAAACATTGTCACAAGAGCACAAGATATGCTTTAGCATGGTTACTGTGCTTATAAATTAAACATTTAAAATACTCCATCTTTGAGATCGATATGAGTAAGAATTGTAAAGGGTTAATATTAATTTGTCTTTAATTTACACCAAATAAAATATTGTGCTTTTGTAATCAAATTATAATATAATGATGTATTTCAGAATCTGTTAATTCTGCCATTTGCCAATAATTTAACATTTACATTTTTTTGGTTAGTGGTTGAGGCCTCATCAAAAATAAAATTAAATGAAAATCAAAACAAAAATAAATCATAAATTCTAAACTATCATCTGTGGTGTTGTCGTTGCATAGTGCATTAGTGCTGTTATATTTGTCTATTTATAACACACAGCAACGTTTTTTTTGCAAACATTTTGCGAGTAAAATCTAATGTGGTTTCAACAATCAGATAAACTGGACATGTCCAGTTTTGTCTGGAATGTATTTCAGACCACCTCCTGAAACGGTCTGAACGATCTGGTTTATATCCATCTCAGATACTTTTTGGAGGGCACTTGACGTTTTCACAAATCAGATAGCTATTCAATTAGGAAAAAAAACACATGAAGTGGCCAGGTGTTGACTGCCCCATATATGCACACAAATGTTTTGTACTTTTTGCTGTTTTGTTGTTAGTGCTTTGATCACCTGTATTGTGTTATAGAATAAATCTGCTAAATAATTAAATGTATATGTAAATGTAAATCAACTGTTTTCAACTAATTTCTTAGACAAATTTACAAAAGAATCTCGAAAGCTTAAATAGTGACGATTCTACTTACAAAAGTCTTGTGAATAGCATTGCAATGGTTACAATTATGGTTACAATTATAGAAGATCCTTTTTTCTAGACTGCAGCTTTGCCCAAGAAGTTTGGCCAGAGGAGAAATGGTTGTGCCCAACTGAGCCTGGTTTCTTTCGAAGCTTTTTTTCCTTCAGTGTCGCAAATTGGTTAAGTTTGTTCCTCGCCGCTGTCGCAACTGGCTTGCATGGTTCGGGACTTGTGGAGCTGGCAATTGATGGATTTGCTCTTCAGTGTTTGGACTCTCAGCAGTGACCACACTGAACTAAACTTAAACTTTGAAAACTGTACTGACACTGTTTCAATTTACTAGAACTTCTGTTAAGCTGCTTTGACACAATCTACATTGTAAAAGCGCTATAGATATAAACATAAATTGAATTGAACTTACATTTTCTCTGTATTCAGCACAGAACAAAATAGAAATCAGGAAATGTAGCCTAAGTATCTATGCAATTATAAAACAAAATTGTATGTAAAATTATTAATAACACAAATTTATAATGGAATTTGTTATTAACAACATACATTGTGGAAGCTTTGAACCTCAAACATCTTAAACAACGTACAAATTATTTAATAGTTTCAAATATCAGCAACAACGCACATATTATGTAGACTAAAGAACACTTTGTGGTTCACTTGTACTTCAACTTTTCCCAACACAAACATATTTGATAAGTCATATAGTTCACTGCCATATATAAATGTGTTTGGCACTTCTGAAACTTCACAGTGTATACTGTGCATGGGTAATGTTTTAGCTGCTACTAACCGTTCCAGTGAATGCAGGAAGTCAGACATGCTCTCTCTGAAACTTGCATCAGCCACTTGTAGAGCTCCGCATACCACACCTAACATGGTGTCTGGCCTCTCTGCCTAAATGAAACATGCAATAAAACATCATCAAACGAGCATCAATTTTCCTTAAATGGATTCATTTGACTTGGGCAGAAAGAGAACTTAGTTCATAGAGAAATTTTGGGACAGATCTGTTCCCACGTCTGACTCATACCTGCACTTTATCAGCAATAAGGTGATCCAGCCAACCAGTATCAATGTCATTGTTCCTGAAACTTTCTGTCTCCAGTAGTTTTATGAGGTACTCCACTGTTGTCCTGAAGTCTCCTCTGATTGACAGCTCCTTCATGGCTACCACCATGTTCCTTTAGGTCATAAAAGAAAGGCTTACTTCACACCCTAAAAAGAAAGCTCTGTCTAATACTTTTTTTCTAAAGATCAAATAAAAAAAAAACGTCTCAGAGACTCACGAGATGGCCTCTTCTCGGTTCTCGCCCCAGGAGAAACAGTGTCCAAACTGAGAGTCTGCAAACTCATGTAGGCCTCCAGTTGCACCTACACTAAAGTAGCCCCACACATTCTTACTGCTGCGGAAGTTCAGCTCCTGAACTGTACCTGAGCTTGGTTTAAAGCCCTTATGAGGACAAAGAGATAAATATAATAAGAAATAAAATAAGCAATCTTCTAGTACTACTACAATATTAATAAAAAAATATGTACAAATATCATTAAACATGAACCAATAATGCCGTTTTCAATGAACAGTGTAAGGATGTAATTACAGAAAGATGTTTACATGATACAAGCAAAACTCTATAATATATAAACTCTTTTATACTCGTATATAATTATATACATTTTTAAAAGCAAGTCAAGTCAATCAATGAACCAATCAATCAAAAACACCCAATGTAACCCAAAATGCTGTACAGAAAACTAAAACTCAACAGGCAGGAAGGAAGGAAGGTAGGTAGGTGGATGGATGGATGGATGGATGGATAGATGATAGATTGATAATTTAATTAAATAATAATAATAAATAAATAAATAAAGTCTCTTCAGTCTTCACCAAGGCTGTGTTTACTTGATACAGTTTTGAAAACAGTTCAGCTGCTTAATATATTTCATACAAAATTAAACCAGTTTTTGTCAGGATTTTTTGATCAGCATTTTTAATAGATTTTTTTGCACCACTCAGTTTTCTTCTTGAATATTCTTACCTCTTAAACCTAGATTAAAATCTCACCTCGTCTGGGTTTTCACTAGTGATGCGTGCAGCTATGACGTGTCCCCGTGGACAGGGGATGCATTCTGGAGATTCAAAGTTAATAGTTGTGTCTCCCCACGGAGCTTCGCCAAACAGGACACGGATATCCTTAATTCTGTAAAGAGGAATCCCCATCGCTATCTACAGAGAAAACAAATTGAAGCAGCATTCAGTATGACCAGCATTTGACAATTATAGATATGTTGTTGACGCCTCTATGTGTCCTCCTGACCTGTAGCTGTGCTGCAGGAAGGTTGACGTCAGCAATCATCTCCGTACAAGGATGCTCCACCTGAAGTCGTGGATTCAGCTCCAGGAAGTGGAAACTTCCATCCTCAGAAAACAGATACTCCACTGTACCAGCACTCACATAGCCCACCATTTTAGCCAGACGAACTGCATACTGACACAGAGAGCACAATATAAACTGTGCATGCCAAATCTAACTTTGTGTATTATCTAAGGGAATGTTAAACAAAACCCTTTTCAATAATAGCTGAAAACCTTTTATTTGTTTAAATCTGTTTACATTTTAAGACTATTTAGAGAATATTAGAGAATATAAAAATGTTAATGTTAAAAAAATTGCTAATCAATATTTAGGGTGATGCAAAAAATCTAAACAATCAACTTAATATCAACAGAGAATATTCTAACATTAACAACACTTCAACAACAACTGCTTATGAATATAATGGCTGCTATCAGATTCTTGACTGTAAATGTGATTTTATGTCACTGCACATCACTTACTAGCCATATTTTCAACCGAATCAAGTACAAACTAATCCTTTAATGTGGACTCAAGTGAGATCATACAAAAGTCAGCATGGTCAGAAACTATTTAAATACTTTTGTCTTACCTGCTCCATTTGCTCAAAAGTGATGGTGGAGGCAATGCTGGCAGGAGCTTCTTCTATGATCTTCTGGTGTCGGCGCTGGATAGAACAGTCTCTGCCAAACAGAGAGATGGCATTACCATACTGGTCGGCCAAGATCTGCACCTCCAGGTGCCGTGCGTGTTCGGCTAGTTGCATGATGAAGATGGGTGAACCTGGCACCTCAGCCTGCACCTGTAGCACAGAACATAGACAGCATGCGGTGAATATATATCAAAGTAAAACATTGCTTTAAAATATGCATAATTTAGTATACTGTACCTGTCTGAAGAGGCTAGGAAAGTCTTCAGAACTTTCAACCTTTCTTATGCCTTTGCCTCCACCTCCCTCAGATGCTTTGATGACCACAGGGTAGCCAATTTTTTCTGCACTCTAAATGTAATGAAAATCAAACAATTATCAGATTGAAGTTGAAACTTTAAAGCCAATGGATGGCTGACATGTATATAGGCATGTGGTTATAGACCATTTCAATGTGGTCATATCACTGGCCCATGAGCATTTTCTGCTTGTTATCATATTATTTCATAACTGTAAGAAGAGGCAATTTAATCATAACTTAATTTTAAAACAGCTATCAGAACATTATTTATTAATATTTTGCTTTTTTGGATTCTCAGAAGCTATAGAAATTAAAAATGTAAAACAGGAAATACATTGGGACCATTTTTTTGTTTACATCCATCAAAAAGGTCTAGAAAAAGCTTAGATTTTTACCTATTAGCCACATTTTGCTTTGTATGTAAATATTAAACTAAATTCTTAAGTGTGCATGTGTGCCAGTAAAGCATCTTCATGGAAGGTTTAAGCACATCAATCCAGAGGGTACTATCTTGATACAGATAAACCTCAAATACAATAGGGAAAAAAAATTCTACAAACTTTTTGGAATTCTTCTGGGCTTTTAATAATGTATTTATTATTATTATTATTATTATTAATGATGATAATAATAATTCCTTACATTTATATAGCGCTTTTCTGGACACTCAAAAAGCTTTACACATTTTGGGGAATCTCCTCATCCACCACTAGTGTGCATCATCCACCTGGATGACGCGACAGCAGCCATGTTGCGCCAGATCGCAAACCACACACCAGCTGATTGGTGGAGAGGAGACAGAGTGATGAAGCCAATTATGATATGGGGATGGTTAGGAGGCCATGATGGACAGAGGCCAGTGGGCAAGGGGCCAGGATGCCAGGGTTAAACCCCTACTCTTTTTCGAAGGACATCCTGGGATTTTTAACAACCACAGAGAGTCGGGGCCTCTGTTTAACGTCTCATTTGAAAGACGGCGCTGACTGAGCAGTATAGCAGTATATTATAGGTCTCACTAACACCACTTCTGGTACACCATCCAGGTACTGACCAGGCGCAGCCCTGCTTAGCTTCTGTGGGTGACCATGTAGGAGTTGCAGAGAGCTAGCTGCCGGCATTTTATTTACATTATGATAGAACACATAAAAAAACTCAATGATCATATTAACCTAATTTTGCTAAATAAGGTGGCAATGCATGTAGTCATTTATGTATTTACCCATTCTCCATGAGGTCATAAACAGCTTAGAAGACCCATAAAGTCCTTTAAAATGTGCATTTTTATTCAATGTTTGATGCAATCTTAAGCAAAACATAAAGAGAGTGGGGCATAGAGTAGCTCCTCCCCTTTAAAAAAAACAGCCAATAGAGTTTTGCATGATGTGCTTTGCGTATGAGGTGACGTGAAAAAAAACAGTGATCCATTTAGTTGGAAGTGACAAACTAAAAGCTTTGTATGTTTTTATCAGGTTTAGATCTTCTAAATGCAAAGTTTTGTCACCGTTTTAGTTTATAGACAGCCTTAAAACTAACATGCTGATACTAACATCTAAAATTCTTTATGTTAATTTCATGGGACCGTTAACTAAGACTTTTATAAAGCTTAAATAACTACAAAATAAACACATTTGGGAGTTGTCAGCATATTGGTATGCACGTAAACAAGTTTATTAGCTGGGTTTCCATACTAATTCAAACAAATCTTTTCAAAGTTCACAAAAGAAAAAATCCCAAATGCATTTTATTAGGTTAGTTTCCATCATGTTATTAGAGCAGCTATCTGTAGTATCGGAGGCCTAGTAACAAACAGTTAAGAAGATAATAATAAAGACATCTTAGTCATGTGGGTGGAACGTTAACTAAGACTTTAATTGAAAAATGCATTTCCATTTCCCAATGCAAGTCCAAAATCACCTCAAGCTCAAACTTTTTTGAAATGCGCAATAACACAGGGTATTGAAACTATATTAATTTGGTAACAGATTATGTAGTGAAACCCACCGCTAGTCCCTCGTCCACATCTTTAACACAACCCTGCACATATAGTTCAGGAGGAACGCTGATCAAATGACCATGCCTCTGCTCTTCTTCTGCCCATTCAACACTCAGACCTGAAAAAAAAAGAGCAAGAGCGAGAGATGAAGGCATCACAATGGGAGCTTAAGGAACAGTTCATGACATGGACAGTGTCTCCCACCAGTTCCACTCCAGGGCAGCGTGGGAATGCCTGCGCTCTGAGCTACGATGGAAGATGCCACTTTATCCCCTAATGCCCACATGGCTTTACTGGAAGGTCCTGAAAAAGACAACTCCATTAACATCTTTTGTCCTCAACCCCATATAGAAATCTTACATATCACAATATATACTCACATATATGACATACAAGTTCATGTTTGGATTTCACATATAGAATTACAAATATGCACATATAGTTAAAAAAATATGGGATAAAATATATAACTATAATTATATATACATGTAAGGCCCAAATTATTCATATCCCTGGAAAATTCTCACTTAAAGTTTTTGTTCAAATGTAAATAAAAGCTGAGAATTTTTTTTCTTTTTTTCACAATGATGCATCTTGATCTTGTAAATCGTCTTATTGTCTTTTGGGAAAAGCAGGTGTTATTTCCAGTCAAAAAATTTTTGCTTGAATAAAAGAAACTTTATAGTAAGAATTTTCAAGGGTATGAATAATTTTGGGCTTGACTGTATATGGGGATTCATGTATGACCTTTTATCCAATTAGGGCTGGGCGATATGGCAAAAAAAGCTATCACAATAATTTTTTCATATCAGTCGATTTCGATAACTATCATGATACATGTCAAATCTTTATATCTGTCAATTTTAAAGGATTTTCAACATGCCAATCCTTTTGTGCAGCTGATTTAACATATTTTGTAAAATGTTTCAGCTGTCTGACAATATAAATAAAAGAAAATAAACAAAAGAACAATCTTAATTCAGCATTTACTGTTCATGTTTTCAACAACCAAAGACATTACCTTACAAGTTATGTGTATATTATTGTTTAACATCAAAAAAAAAAAAAAAAAAAACAGGTTTGGTACAAGAAAAGGGTGAGTTAATGGTGACAGAATTTTCAGTTTTGGATGAACTCTCCTTTTAATGGGGAGTATGGTGAATTTAGAGTGAAATATCCTTTACTATATTTTATTTAGGGATGCTAACGATTACTTGATGATCTACTGATTGTCGATAACGCTTTAATCGATAGACCTTATCAATAACTGCTTAAGTATGAATATTTAAAAGTTTAGTTTTGCTTTGCGCTGTGAGACGCGTCCACGCATTACATAATCAAGTGTGCGCAGTTTACCCTACTTATGGAGTCACCCTCTTGACATCGCAATTTGCGGAAAGCATAAAATCCTGTTATGCGCAGATCTCGGTTATATCCACAGGTGTTTTAAATAATTTTTACTGACAGACTGGCACAAATAGGCCTATGCAGACTATCATTTTGGAAATAGCGCATCACGGCGAGACATGCGGGGAGCATCTCCATTCACACAACGAGCCGAGTTCTCTCATCATTCAGACCCAGTTTATTCTTCCGAGGTAATCTAAGAATACTATCAGTGCTGCATATAGTTTGTAAAGACTGCCCAGCTCATGCTACTTCAACCGCTTGATTAAACAAATTAAACTGAAACCGTGAATACAGTTTAATGGATTGTTTTGGCGCTAAAGCATATACTATGGCGGACTTGTTTTGAAGCGTTTCACCTCAGATGTTATTCGTTCTTCTTGATTATGTTGTAGATAACTGACCAACAAAAAATACATCAAAATTCGTTGCAAAAAGATACATTTTCAAAGAAATATATATATATTGTTCGTGCCCACACAACTGTATGGTGATGCTTCGCTCCGTGGAAAATAAGGATTTAATTAAGGATCCACTGCTGTTGTAAACATCTGTCATATATTTGCTGCATTTTTAATATGTCATTATTTTAAAGATTATGTCTTGAGCATCTGATTTCTCCTCGATGATTATGTCCTTTAAATAGGCTATATAAAGGCTGGTTATTTTACCGTCGATGAGGAACAATAGTGGTTTTACAGATTTCAAAGAAAATATCTTAATATTAAAAAGGAAACATAAGCTTGACAACAAAAGATCTTATCAATGTCGTAACAAATGCCCTTAAATAATGCAGCCTGTAGCTTACAGCAAGCATCACGTGTTCATTGAGATTGTGTTGTCTGTCATATCTTCCGTCTGTCTTTTCGATGACATGAAACTCTGCTGGGTAGTTGCGCTGGTTTACCAACACTTGTTTGGGTCTGTAATTTCTTAGCATCTTCATATGGGTGGTATTGTTTTAAATGATGAATGTTTGTGGTGTTGCCTGCTTTTGATGGCACGAGTCATCTGCGCAGTTTGCAGAGCACGTTGCTCTGTTTTGTGTCGGATTGCAAAAAACTATACAGTAGCTCCAGACTAGGCTACTGAAGTTTAGTGATGTTTCTTGTCAACAATGTCTTTGACTGTGACCCTTTTTACCTTATTTTTTTCTTACTCCTCCAAGTGCAACTAACACTGTATGGCTGTACACTTGTACTGCGTGCGGCATCGGGAAAGGCAGGCTGCAAAACGTCTGCACAGCGTTACGCATAGTGCGTAAATATTATCGAACATTTATCAAACTGTCATTAACGTTTTATCGGAAATATATATATTGTGATAATTATCGTTATCGAATTATCGCCCAGCCCTATATCCAATTATTTCTGCATGGGACTTGTCAGGCAAAGTTGTAGATTAGATTAAAGATGAAATACCTAGAAAACATATCCCTGATTTATGAAGGAGCTCTGGTAGTTTGGGATTCTCAGATGCATGGCCCCATCCAGCCCACACAGCCTTATAACAAGAAAATTATTATTAGCAACAATGGAAAATACACATCTGATACCAAAACAAGATAATAACAGACAAACTGTACCTGCACTGGTATCCTTTTTGCAATATCCACAATCATCTCAACATTGGCATAGTTGTTGTTATTTGGACCCCCTGGTACTGGCACATAGTGATCAGCCATTTTAATGTATTCTGGAGAAAAACACAATGAACTTTAGACATAAATTCTAATATGTAGAATTAATATTTTGATAAAAAAAATAATAAAGCTATGCAACAAATACATAATGTATATATAATACAAAATAAGCACTATAAAATAGATGGTTTCAGACTGAACCATCATTTTCTTTTCTGATAACCTGCATTGGCTTTCAAGTCTTCGGGTGTGACCATCACCACAAAGCGAATGGTTCTCTCATTACGAAACATTTCATAGGACCAGCGGCGAATTGACCGCATACATTTAACTGCAGCAATGCCATTATTTGCAATCAGCACCTAGAGAGCATGAGAGAAATTACTACATCAGAAGACATATTTAAGATCTACAGTTGTGTTAAAAGGAGTTAAATGATAAACACAAACACGTAGCTCTGACCTTATCTATAATGCGGTTTCCTCCAAAGCGAGTGACAAACTCCGCTGGAGAGGCAACGGTGAAATCTCTATGCACCTCCATCTTCCTGTGTTCTTTGCCCTTTTTCAGCAGGTGGGGGCCTGACATGCTAGGCCTACAAGCAAAAAATATATATACACATTTCAATTACTTAAACATGCAGAATCTCAAACTGGTTCAAATAGCTAAAAGCATAAAGGCTACATGAATGTGAATGTAAGATGTGGAACATAGTGCATGTAAGCCATGATGGGAAATATTAATAATCAATAGAAGCATATTAAATTATCAAAAACAAACATACAAGGTAAAAATCCATAAAATCAGCAGGACTTCTAGGAGTCAACCTGATCCGTCCATGTAAACAGTTTTTCCTCAACTGATCTGGCCTCTGTACTCTTTGTCAAGTGTGCTCTAATATAAATGCTCACACGAGCAATTCAGCCAATCACAGCTTTGCGTGTTATCATAAAGTCTGCAGCCAGTGCTGACTAAGTCATAAATAAACCCTGAACTGTAAATCTAACTTTACACTTCAAGACACAAACCATTGTTTTAATGCAAATGCTTCTACTGTAAAAGGTGGAATGAAGACAACAAACATGACACATTCAGCATCCTTAATTGTCATTACAATATATCAAGGTGAGACTTAAACGTATAACCTGCAGGCTGAAGCTCCATTTATTTTCTGCAGTCATCGGTGGAAACACAACTCTAAAATGATGACTACAGTTTTTGATTTAGATGCGTCTCAAGATAAGTCTATCCAAAATATTTGAATGATTACACATTCAATTGCAGTTCATAAGGTAATGATTTGATTGTAATCTCAATGCAACCAGCCTGATTTCACAAGAAAAAGTAAAAAAAAAAATGTGACTAATTCATACAATCTAGTTTTTAAATTACCAATAATATATATAACTGAAGTCATTCATTTGTTTTTAAAAATGTCATTTAATCACATTAAAACTGAGCATTGGCAGATCCCAAAGTAATGGAAACAGGGTCTCAACAACTAAGCTTTTGTGGATCCATTCAGGCCAAAGAAACTCTTTTGGTGATTAGATTTGGGCGGATGAAACTATAGTGTCCGAACAGGTTCTTTCACCTATCTACCTCATTTACATGCTATATGGGAAAACGCTGCCTAAATTAGACTCTAAGAGACTCTTCTTGTAGACTTCTTGAATATCACTGTTTGACTGCAGAACAACCAACACATTCTCAATAAAGAGTTCTGCTTGTCGAGTCTCCTGGTTTGGGTTTAGATAGAGTTCATGCATCACAATGATAAGCATACTGGCCATGTTTATGAATATAGACATTTAAAAACAAATGGTCTGACCATTTAAGGTCAATACCCTGTTAAAAAGACCCGAATATGTGATCACATGGTGACACAGAGAGGAGCCATTCTGTGAGACCTCATTGTTTGCGTGTGTTTCAGTGCAAGCAACAAAAGTGAAATTTAACTTGATAGCTCTTAACAGCAAGCATGTTAGGCACTTAAATTTTCACGATTGCCTTTTTGTGTAAAAAAATATACAAGAATTCAGATGCAAGAGCTTTTCTTCTGAAACAGATAGAGAGCACTTTTCATTTGTTTAGTGTATAAAACAGGAGATATTTATAGATTCTTAAATAAAGAGTACTTTATTTACAATAGAATAGTACAATAATATTACTAGATATTACTAGATAGTCCTAATTTATTACTTTTTTATAGCATCAATTGTTTTTACAAATGCATTTAGTTATCACATATATAATGCAATCTAAGGAAATTAGATATTTGCTTTCTAAACGTATTGCATTTAAATGTCTTTTTAATTATGAAAATCCACCAATAATAATCTATATGTGATAACAAGGAATAGGAGCATGCGCAATTAAATCTAACACTGAGATACAAACATAATGTTACCTATGCATTGTGCATCAAAGAATCTCTAGATTTTATAATGCTTATGACTTATGCGCTCAATGCTAGTGGTTCAGAGTTTATTTCTCCACATCCAATTTTGTGCAGTTACAATAAACTTTTATTATCCTTTTTTGAGAATCTTGATAAGAATGAGACGTTCTGAGACCTAACATCCATTTTCAATTATCTAGCATTTTACCATCTCATGAACAGTAAACAGCTGTACTACTGTTATATAAAGAACTAGACGAGGCATCTGGAGAACTTTCAAACATAGCTATTATTTACCCACTAATGTGTTTTCTGTTCTCAGAACTTATGCAAGTGTATACCTCAGAAAGTAGTATGCTAACATGATCATGTTACATTATGTAACACTTCATGCACAGTCTGAACAGCCTGCTGCTCATTTTAGCAAAAACCTGCAAAAAAAGTTGTGCATTCCGAACTCTGTTCTACAGTATATGCACTCCAGATAAACACACGCCGCTGTGTCATGCTACACTGCTAGGAATAACAACCAAACCCCACCTCTTTTTATACTTCCAGTCTACTACTCTTGTCAAGAACATACTGTTCACTCTTGAAGAACAAAATAAATGGCTGTTACCAACCGTTTGAGGCATTGAAACCAGTTGAGTGTTTCTCCTCCTTCTGTGTCCATTGCGAAGCGTCAGATGAAAATGCAGCAGATGAAAACACAACATCTAACCTACTGTTTTATGTTCCCTCCCTTTTCCTCTTTTGCTCTCTCTAACTTTCACATCCCCTCCCCCACATCAATGAGGACCTAAGTGCACAACCACGTTTAAGATAAACATGCGAAAAGCCTTGCGAGGGTGTTCATTGTTTTTAGTTTCTCCCCCCCAAAAAAATGACATACAAATTTTTTATTCAAACTCTACTGAACCGCTAACTTTGATTCAGAATGCTAAATCTGTGCAAACAAACTGAAAATCTAGCCATATTATATCTATGTTTTTTTTAAAGTGTTGTTAATTGTAGTTTGCAAAGCTGCCAAACACAATAACCTGTAATTTTTCATATTATTATCACACACACTCAAAAAAAAAATCCATGTTGACAATCTCAACCAAAACAGTCACCCCCAAAATAGTGACCTTACCTTTCTGCCTGTAAAGTTTCACTCCCATTGCTAGAACAACAAAATGTGTGTGTGTTCTGCTCTGGATTGTCAGCCTTTATCCACTGGACAACAACATCTTACAAACTAAGAGCCAGAGCCCGCATCAAAACATCTTGACATAACTCATCCCAAAATACACTGACACTGGAAACAGTCTGGATAGATGCATCTGCAGTGAAACGCAATGGGAATGACTTTGAAAGTCAACATCGGGAGCAGTGCTGCCATTAATAGTGCAGCAATGTGCGGCATGACACTTTAACAGGTGACAAGCATAAGCGAGTCACGTGATCACAGAGTGTGCTGAGAATGACCATATGGCTGTACTTCAGGTCCTTAACTCTGTCCCGTTGACATTGGACTCTTCGTGTGGTGCATAGTGTCCCCTACCGATACTAAGAGCAAATGTCAAGACTTGACAGCAAAGTTAAACATTATACAAAAATAGGGGGCATGTTGAAACCCCGGAAAGAGGGTCTTCTGAACTAGTATGTGCTTGCATTCACTATTGTATCCAAGATCTGAAGTAGCTGATATTTGGTAATGATAAACTGCATTTCTTTTCAATAAATCTTAAATGTGCTGCAAAGTAATGCCATTTATGTATGCATGCATGTATGCATGCATTTACTTATTTTTAACATAATTCTGCGGTGTTAAAAGGTAATATTTTTATGCAAATACATTTACATACAAAAACATTTATATTTCTACGAAAGAATAAGGGAAATTATGAATTACGTAAACATCACATCAGCAGTTTAATCCTAATCATACCAGGGGCCAGAAACCGGATTAGCTGGCTGACCAGTTAAATTTCAGGTTAATTTGCAGCAATCCAGGGTTTTTGGAACCCTGGTGTTGTCATGGATTGGTCAGGCTCTCACGACCCCCACTCACGAAGATCACCATCACCTGACTTCTAATGAGCACACAGCTGCATCACATTCACGAGCACCAGATAAAAGCACAGCACTCCAGTCGCTCATTGTCCGGGCTCGTCTCGACGAAAGCGGACAACTGAGCGACCACTCAGCGTAGTCATCCTCAGCTAAAACAAACGCTTTACTTACCTGTTCTCTTTGTATTCCTCCTAGTCTTCCTGGTCCACCCGAATCGTCCTGTCTTCCAGTCCTTCCAAGTCTGTGTCATCCTCTGTCAGCTGTATCTGGTGTGTGCTGTCCATCCTCGTGTATTCCTGTTACCCAGCCACGGAGGAAAAGACCCCAACATCATTCCTGATCCTCCTGGCTATCCTTCATGTGCTCCTTGTTGTCATTTAATAAACACCCTAACGTTTCCTTACCTCTGTCTCCTGTCCGCTTCATAACAGAAGCCCGGACCCATAACGACGACAACATGAGCACCCCCGATCACCTTCAAGAGCTGGTGGACCAGTTGAAGCGGATTCTACAGCCACCAGCTCCACTTTCCAACGCACCACCAGCACCGAGCACTTCCGCCTCCACAGTTTCTTCTTCGGCCCTTCCTTCCAGTCCCATGGCCCGACCAGCGCCCTACTCAGGCGGAGCGGGGGAGTGCAATGGTTTTCTGTTACAATGTTCCCTCATATTCGAAATGCAACCTTCTCTATATCCCACAGATAAGTCGAAGATCGCCTACATCGTATCTCTACTCTCTGGACCTGCACTTAAATGGGCTGAGACGATCTGGAACCAAGCCGGGCCGGTCATGAATTCCATCACTACCTTCACGGAGTATTTCAAAGAGGTGTTTGGACGTTCTGATGGGGAAGTAGCCGCTGGAGAGCAGCTGTATCATCTAAAGCAAGGTACTCTATCTACACAGGAATATGCTCTCCGGTTTCGCACTCTAGCAGCTGCAAGTGGATGGAATGAGAGATCGTTGTTGACCACGTACCGGCTCGGCTTGGAACCCACTCTCCGAATCCAACTGGCCACATTAGATGATACAATGGGTCTGGAGAGATTCATCCAACATTCTCTCCGATGTTCCGATCGTCTCCGTTCCTATCAACAGGACACCATCACCCCCTCGTCTGCACTCCTCCAATCGCCTGAGTCAACAGCCTCTCCAGAACCAGAACCCATGATAATAGAGTCTGGAAGACTGACATCAGCGGAACGACAGAGGAGGCTGACCCGGGGTCTGTGTCTATACTGCGGTGTCAGTGGACACACCCGTATGGAGTGTCCCCTTCGTCCCATTCGGACTTCAGTGAGTGTATTCAGTACGAATATTGAACAATGTAAACCACTTACTACCACCGTACAAATAACTACTGCCTCTATTTCTCTCCTTGTCACAGCCCTCATCGACTCCGGGTCAGCAGGGAACTTCATCTCCCAATCCCTCTGTCGTCAACTCCACCTCCGTACTGAGGCGTCCTCGCATATATACCAGATACAACCGATAACCCAGTGCACTCGATCTTCGACCCGTATCCATCGACAATGCGAGGACATCCTTCTTCAAGTGGGGTTGTTACATCAAGAGAGGATTCAATTTCTGGTTCTGGAGGGTGCAAATATGGACATCATTCTAGGGCGCCCGTGGCTGGTGAAGCACGATCCCATCATCTCTTGGGGCACAGGAGAGATAAAGAAATGGGGATCTGGATGTACACCTGCCTGTTTTCCAAATCTCCCTCTTCAAGGTCGGAACCCCATTTCTTTGTTTGCAACATCGGTCGAGAGCCCTCCTGAGAAGCAGTCTATCCACATTCCTAAGGAGTACAGCTCCTTTCATGATGTCTTCTGCCCCAAGAGAGCTTCCCAGCTACCGCCGCATCGGCCATGGGACTGCGCGATCGACCTAGTTCCAGATGCCCAGTTGCCAAGAGGTAGGATCTACCCGCTCTCGCTTCCAGAGAATCAGGCAATGGAAGATTACATAAGGGAGGCTCTGAGTCAGGGGTACATACGTCACTCAAAATCACCAGCCGCCTCAAGCTTCTTCTTTGTGGCCAAGAAGGACGGAGGGCTGCGTCCATGCATCGACTACAGGGTCCTAAATAACGGTACAGTAAAATACCGATATCCCCTTCCTCTGGTACCAGCCGCTTTGGAACAGCTCCGAGAAGCTAAAGTCTTCACTAAATTGGACCTCCGCAGCGCGTATAATCTGATAAGAATACGTGAGGGGGACCAATGGAAGACAGCATTCGTGACCCCTACTGGCCACTATGAATATGAGGTCATGCCTTACGGTCTGGTCAACGCCCCCTCCGTATTCCAAAACTTCATTCATGAAGTCCTCCGGGAGTTTCTTCACCACTGTGTAATAGTGTACATAGATGACATCCTCATTTACTCCCGGAGTGAGGCCGAACATCGCCAACACGTTGCGGAGGTCCTACACACATTGAGAGAACATCACCTCTACCTCAAAGCGGAGAAATGCTCATTCCACCAGAAGTCGATTCATTTCTTGGGATACATCATTGACCAAACCGGTATACGTATGGATGGGAAGAAAATTGAGGCTGTTCTATCCTGGTCAGAACCCACTTCCATTAAGGAGCTCCAGAGGTTTCTTGGGTTTGCTAACTTTTATAGACGGTTTATCAAGGACTACAGCAGGATTACATCACCTCTCACTAATCTCCTCAAGGGTAAACCCAAAGGACTGGAGTGGACCAAAGAAGCAGCCGCAGCCTTCCGCCTTCTTAAGAAGGAGTTCACAAGGGCCCCACTCCTGACTCATCCTGACCCAAATCTTCCTTTCGTGGTGGAAGTGGACGCATCCACCACCGGCGTCGGGGCAGTATTATCTCAACATCATGATACACCGCCCCGACTGCATCCCTGTGCCTATTTCTCTCGGAAGTTGAGCCCGGCGGAGCAGAATTACAGCATAGGAGACAGGGAGCTTCTAGCAATCAAGCTAGCCTTGGAGGAGTGGCGTCACTGGTTGGAGGGAGCCAAACATCCGTTCCAGGTGATCACAGATCACAAAAACCTCCAATACATCAAAGAGGCCAAGAGACTATGTCCACGTCAAGCCAGATGGTCACTTTTCTTCTCACGTTTTGATTTCTCCATTTCCTATCGTCCAGGACCCAAGAATCTAAGAGCAGACGCTCTCTCTCGTTTACACGAGCATCACGATCATGAAGAACTCCCAACGAAGATTCTTCCCGAACACATCTCCATTTGTCCGATCACCTGGAACGCTCCTCCAGTCGTTGCCACTCCGGAAGCCCCTGCTCCGCCGGGATGCCCTCCTCATCGGCAGTTCATACCACCTGAACACCGGGTAGATCTGATCCACTCCTTACATACCTCGCTAGGCACTGGACATCCAGGGATCAACAATACTCTCTCGCTAGTATCCCAACGATTCTGGTGGCCAAACATGGCAAGGGATGTGAGGCAATATGTTCAGGGCTGTAAGGACTGTGCCCAATCCAAGAGCCCACGTCATCTACCCGCTGGAAAGCTCCATCCCTTGCCGATTCCGAACCGTCCCTGGTCACACCTAGGAGTGGACTTTATCACTGACCTCCCTTCGTCAGAAGGTAATACCTGTATTCTAGTCATAGTAGATAGATTCTCAAAGTTTGTCAAACTAATCCCTCTGAAAGGTCTTCCCACAGCCTTTGAAACTGCCGACAATATCTTTAATCAAGTCTTCAGGTCATTTGGTATTCCAGAAGATATTGTGTCGGACAGAGGTCCACAGTTCATCTCACGTCTATGGAAAGCCTTCTTCAAGCTCCTAGGTGTGGCCGTCAGCCTCTCTTCTGGATATCATCCCCAAACCAACGGGCAGACAGAGAGGAAGATTCAGGAGGTGGGACGGTTCCTGAGGACCTTCTGCAGTGGTCACCAGAACTCCTGGAGCCAGTATTGGGCTGGGCAGAATATGCCCAAAATTCACTGCGGCAACCCTCCACCGGACTCACGCCATTCCAGTGCGTCCTGGGCTTCCAACCACCGCTCTTTCCCTGGGATGGCGAACCATCTGATGTCCCCGCAGTGGATCACTGGTTCCGGGAGAGCGAGAGAGTCTGGGACGAGGCTCATCAACATCTGCAGAGGGCAGTCCGTCGAAGCAAGGTAACCGCCGATAGGAGAAGGTCTGAAGAACCCAGATACACACCCGGACAAAAGGTGTGGCTATCCACCCGGGACATACGCATGCGACTGCCCTCTCGCAAGTTAAGTCCCCGATTTGTTGGTCCCTTCACCATCGTGGAACAGGTTAACCCCGTCACCTACAAACTACAATTACCCTCTCACTACCGTATTCACCCTACATTCCACGTATCACTCCTGAAACCCTATCACGATCCTGTTCTTCCCTCCACAGAGCCTGACCACGAAGAGGAACCCCCTCCTCCACTGCTCCTAGAAGAAGGAGCCGTCTACGCAGTGAAGGAGATCTTGCGTTCCCGACGTCGTGGTGGCCAGTTGGAGTACCTGGTGGACTGGGAAGGGTACGGCCCCGAAGAAAGGACATGGGTTCCCAGAGCTGATATTCTCGATCCTAGTCTCATGGTGGAGTTTCATGAGAGCCACCCTGAGTTCCCAGCGCCTAGAGGCAGAGGGAGACCACCACGGCGTCGGAGGTGTCGGCCCTCAGGAGCGGGCCCTGGGGAGGGGGGTACTGTCATGGATTGGTCAGGCTCTCACGACCCCCACGCACGAAGATCACCATCACCTGACTTCTAATGAGCACACAGCTGCATCACATTCACGAGCACCAGATAAAAGCACAGCACTCCAGTCGCTCATTGTCCGGGCTCGTCTCGACGAAAGCGGACAACTGAGCGACCACTCAGCGTAGTCATCCTCAGCTAAAACAAACGCTTTACTTACCTGTTCTCTTTGTATTCCTCCTAGTCTTCCTGGTCCACCCGAATCGTCCTGTCTTCCAGTCCTTCCAAGTCTGTGTCATCCTCTGTCAGCTGTATCTGGTGTGTGCTGTCCATCCTCGTGTATTCCTGTTACCCAGCCACGGAGGAAAAGACCCCAACATCATTCCTGATCCTCCTGGCTATCCTTCATGTGCTCCTTGTTGTCATTTAATAAACACCCTAACGTTTCCTTACCTCTGTCTCCTGTCCGCTTCATAACAGGTGTGTCTTGCCTTAAATCATTCTGTGTCGCAATGGTATATTTACACTGTATTTACACATATTTTCATTGGCCATAGTGTGTGTGTGTGTGTAAATGCGAGTGCGTATGGGTGTTTCCCAGTACTGGGTTGTGGCTAGAAGGGCATCCAGCACATAAAACATATGGTGGAATAGTTGGCAGTTCATTCTGCTGTGGCGACCCCTGTTAAATAAGGGATTCAGCCAAAGGAAAATGAATGAATGAGTAGGGAATATAGTAAAACAATATAGTAAAATTATTATAATTATTTTTAGATGATACCTCAATATTATATCCATGATTAATTTAGTTTAATAACCATGTTTTTTTTTGTTTGAATAAATATACATTTAGATAAATAAGCTTTAAAAATGTTTTTTTTAATTCTTTGTATTTGTAAACCTTGTAATCTCCATCTGTCAATTGTACTCTTGTGAGAAATCAATCACACTATCTTTATGTTAGAAGGTAATGTGATTGGCTGTTAGCCACTGATGTCATGCCATCAAACACTCATGAACTCAGGATCAAAGTCTGAGTTAACAGAGAAAGCTTATGATCAGTGTCATGGTACTAACAAAGCCTGATTGCACTAGTTTAATTTTGGCAGTCTCAAACTAATCCGGTAACCCTGAGTTTGTTCAGCCATCATTGTGATACTGGCTCCAGTAAACAATAATAAAAGATCTCTAAGGATGCTCACCTCAAACATGTCGATGGAACTGGTGTTGGTGGCACTTCTGATGACACAGTAGATTCAGCATTAAGTGTCTCTGTGTTTATGGGCTGACGTGTAGTGGTTTGGTTCTTAACCAGAGGCTCATCATCAGAGGAATTATCCTCAGATGCACCTAGAATAAACTTCAGTTTTTCTTTAGCCTGAGCACCAGCACCAAACCTGGGCCTGTGGGACTCAGTATGGGAAACTGTGATATGTGATTGGTCAGTGGGCTCTCTAGTTGCTGATGTAGGAATTCCCTCGTTTTCGGAAGAAGTGCTTGATAATCCGGGGTCCATTGGTGGAGAATGTTCCCATGCACAATCTGAGATGGGTGTTTGTGATGGCATCTCTCTCACCCCGAGGACCTTGAGGATGCGTCACATATGTCTTCTTGAAGGATGAGATGATGGTCCTCTTGTCTTGAAATTTTGAAGCATTCGACTGTAATCACACAAATGTGGCACAAGTGGTTTTAAAAGTGTGACCAACACTAGATGGCGTCATTGAGCAACAGTATGATGCAACCAAAACATTTAAGAACGCGCATGTGCTTCTCTTCATCTGACATTGAGATAAGGCGAATCATTCATTCATGCTGTAGGTTAAACTGAACTTCTAAACATTTATACGTTAAAAGGACTCAGTTTTTGGAAGTGTCAGAGAGACACGATTTTTCTTATAGCAAGTTTCCAAACCACACTGAGGAAGTTAACAGAGCCTAAAAGAAAACATCAGTGTTGATATTAAACTATTAAAAAAAAAACTTTTGTTCATTTAAATCAAATGTCAATGTTATAGTAACACTTTATAGGATTTCATTCATTTACATCAGATACTGCATTAGTTAACAACAAGCAATATATTTCATAGTATTTCTTCATGTCTGTTAAAAGTAAAAATATAATTGCTCATGTTAGTTTACAGTGCATTAACTAATGTTAAATGCAGCTCTGGCTTTTAATTAGCAATGTTATAACAAGGGATGGGCAGTATTTATGATACTATTTTGTATTTAGAATACGTATTTGAAATACATGTATTTTGTAATTTGTATTTTATGGGGTTTATGAAAATGGGTTAATATTTTGTATCAAAATGCTTTAGTGTCTTGTATTTTTTTAAATACTGTAAAATACTTTGTAAGAAGTCCACATGATGACATCATAAAATGTAGCCTTTGATTGGTGATTTCTCAGTTATTTGCCTAGGCTTGAGATCAAAGCAGAAAATTGATTATTATTAAAGACGTTCATCAATACTTGGAGTATGGATGGAAATTCTGCATCACATAAAAAGACAAAAAGCAGGGGTAAATTCGGGAGCAGGTCAAAATCAAACAAGAAAACAAGACAAAAAAATGAATTGGCTGTTTCAAATGCCAATAGCTGATCTGCAGGTGCTCTTTTTTGTAATTACAAACTTTGACATGGTTAATCAGTATGAGACAGAAATATTAAATACTCTTCATCTACTGGTCAAAACCTTCCCATTACAGAGTACAACTGAAAAAATAAATAAATAAAATAAATAAATGATTCATGGAAACTGGAAATTTTAGCAGTTTTCAGAAATTAGGATTTTACATTGACTAATGAAGATTTCAACTGCAAAAAATTTTTGAAAAATAAGAATTTTAAGAGATGGTGGCAATTTTCACAATCAAGAGATATAATGCTATAATCCAACTCATTGTCTGCATTAAATGGTTTTTATAGTAAAGAGATAATCTTCAAGACATATCTTTATGGAATTTGTACAAAATCTATACTAAAATCAAAGAGACAAACAAGTTTTATGAATATAATTAACATTTTTTTTATTCTTACAGTAGAGGTGATGAGGTGCAGAGAAGCTGACTAAAACTTGCTCATAGAAAGGCTGATATTATCAATCATTGTTTACTTCACTAAATCAGTTTAATGGTCAAGGCGTTTATCCAATAGGCCTACTGATAGAAGGATTGCAAAAAAAAATATCATGCTCCCTTGTAAAAGTATTTTGTAGTATTTTCAAAATACAAAATACAGTATTTATTTTGATACTTGTTGCAGCTGCTGTATTTTGTAGTTTATTTTGATACATGTAAAACTGAGGTATTTGGTATTTTATTTTTTAAATACATGTCAATGTGTTTTTGCCCATCCCTGGTTATAACTAGCATTAACTAAAATTAATCCTCACTCTGATGGGTAACAAATGTAAACAAATGTAACCTCATTGTAAATATTTATAATTTCCACATAAACTTTCAAACTTATTTCATTTCAGTTTGGCTGGAATAAGTTTAAATGTTAAAGACAAACTAAAATGTCCAAAACTTAAGACTGAAATAAAAGGCAGTAAATATATTAATTTTTAAACTAAAACGTACTAGGCTATATACTAGTATTAAAAATGGCAAAAGCACATAAAATAACTAATTACAAAGTGAAAACTGATAACCTACAATTCCAAGCTAATTTAAACAAATACTATAAAAGTATGTCAATTTCATACACAGTCAACAACACGCATAAACACGCATGAAAAAAATGTAAACAGAATAATAACCTTGCCACTCAAAGCCTGATTAATAATTAACTGTAATTAAAGTCATAAATAAAGCATTAAAGGTTTATACAATTAGTAGGGATTTCAAGAAAAGTTGAGCTCAAACCTTTCGAAGCAGTCAGCGTGCAGACATTCTGTGGAATGCGTGCACATAGTACACGCACGATGCTGTTCTCTATACAACTGTCCGGCAGACAGAGAGACACCACGCTACCATTTAACTGAGTGTGAGGGGAACTGGGGGAAAGTTCAGCCACGATCGTAAGAAATGAGGGGGAGGGAAGGTTAGTTCTCACAAACAACCTATGAATATAGCAACAACATCAAAGGTCAGAACACGTATTGTGTGTAACTTTATACAAACGTCACAGGGATCTAAAGTACGACATAACCGAAGTAAACACACTATCAACCTGCATCCAAAAACTGTTTTATAGGCTACTGATTCAATTATTAGGTAAGCCAATAAATCTCGATAAAAAATGGAAAATAGACCATTATTTGCATAAACTATAAATACAAGTCACCGTCTCAAACAAGTATAGCCCTAGTCTTATAAATATTCATTAGATACAGCTGCTCGACGTGTTTCCTCGATATTCCTTCTACGACAAAGCCTTAGTCTTATGAATATTAATTAAACAGTTACGTACTATTGGGCGAATTTCAACCTAGTACGTTTAATATTTATTACTAGCCTATAACGTTAACAATTCTGAATTATGCTAATTTTCATAGCATTGCTCGTACCAGGACTTCGCGTCTCTTGGATGTGTAACGTAGAACAATAGAAATATAAAAACACTGGGTGGATTCTTGTAACAAAACGTCTATAATATGTCTGTAAAAGTAAAGTTATCGATACAAACGAGTCTCCACAAGGTGCTGTCACAAAATGTACCGTTACTGTACCGTTAACTTGTTTGTCAACACAAACATGATTAGACCATGTGTCCTAACTTTTGTCACTCGTTCCTAATCTACACATCAACACATTTGTGTTCAAATCAATGCAGCGCTTGCTTTACTACTGCATATATGCATTTGTTTGGGGTTTAAATAACGTTACCTTATGTTTCTTTGGTAGTTTGTTTTGACTCTGTTCCTCCGTCCATGTAGCTGAGTGTGTCGTCATCGATCGCTCGACGTTCTTGCTGAGTTGATATGCCCCTCTGAGAAGGCTTTCACATTAGAGGTGCGTTAACTTACACGTTTTATTTCTTTCACTATAACTAAATGTTAAACATTATAATTATTATTTTATAACAAAACCATCATATTATTAATTTAGTTATTTTTTAATGTCGGAATTTTACGTCATTACCACACAGCTCGTGAACGAACTCACGAATGTTTGTTTAGTTTCTTGCACAGACCTTAATGCATCGCCAGGAGCCACGTGTATTAATTTTGTTTTGCCTGTGTGTTTAATGACTCTCAGCGTGCTGGTTTGCATTTTAGTGACCACCATTTCAGTGAAAAAAAAAAACAAAAAACTTCATGTCCTACTGAAAAAAAAACTACAACTAACGGTTGCTAGCAAGTTGTATATCTCTTTAACACCATCCTACAACATGCTTAATCAAAGAAACATAATTAAGTGTAAGAATCTCTCCTTAACAGCTAACCCAGCAAACAATTTTGTGCTTAATAGCCATCTAATAGACATCTAAACATTTGCTAAAACAAGGCTAATCTTGGGCTGTCAGTGAAAATCTAATAGACGTCTAAGAATAGGCCAAAACTAGACTAGTCGTCAAATAGACAGATTAGACAGACTTTATATGTGTAGTCATTCAATTCTGTCAATTTGATGACTAGTCAAGTTTTGGCCTATTCTTAGACGTCTATAAGATTTTCACTGACAGGCCAAATTTAGCCTTGTTTTAGCCAAGACGTCTATGTTTAGACATCTATTAGACATCTTTTAAAAACAAAAATTGCTTGCTGGGGAATTACGTTTGCATCAAAACTAATTATGATTTACCAATCATGCATATTCATCAGTAATATGTAAGTGTACACATTGTTTTAGACTCAAGTGGTACCTGGATCTTGGAATTCAACCATTAAAACATCTAATAAGCACCATAATCATCAAAAGATTATTCACATTAAGACAGCACTTCTATTAAGTGCACGAATAAGAAAAAAACACACAAGAGGCACTGCATCAGTGTTCAAATGAGCACTTTGTTATTGATATCCATACATGATGGTAATTATAGGAGCACAACATGGTCACACAGGGAACAGCAGAGTCAGGTGAGCTACAGGTATCATACAGTATTTACAGGCCAGAAATATCGGATTGATCAAAGCAGAGAGAGAGAGGGAGAGCGAGAGAGAACATTGCACAAACATCATACATCCAAATAGGACTTATTCCCTTTCATTAGTATTCATCCTCTAACAATCCGCAAGGAAAAGTGAAAACAAGCTATGATGCCATTGTTTCTTTTATTCCCGCCTCATACGGAAGTAAAAAGCAACAGCCACTTGTAAGGAGACACTTTTGAATCCCACTAGCAGACACATTGGTTCAAAAAGGCACTAGACAGCTATTTCTCTAGCAATCTCTCTCTCTTTCCTTAATATTTACTGGGTAGACTTCAGTGAGAAGCAAAGCGAATTTGGAAGACCGACAGACAAACCTTGAGTGACCAAGACTGACCTAAAGCAGCAGCACTACAATCTAGATTGCGCGGCTTTTTTGTGGTGAGAGCGTTTTTTATTTCTACTCATGACATCCCATAACAATATAATGTACATTTGTATGTTATTAACTGTTAAGAGTTAAAAGCTGTTAATAACAAAGTCATCTCAATAATGTAATTTTCCTTTTCGAGAACAAAATGCAACATATTTACAATTACAAACACACAAAATAATGACTAATGCATTTCATAAATAGAAAATAATCATTAAAAAAATCATAGAACTGTTTGAACAAAACATACTTTGACAATCATACATTGATTACTAAATAAATCAATTTGAAATAATCAAATCAAAATATGATGTTATTTATATTACTTCAAAGCATATCATGTCATACTGAGGGCCAGAGATCATTTAACTGCTCATCATCCTCAAGTCCTGAAATAACAATTTAATGCTATAATAAAATACATAATCCACATTCCCTTCCATAAGGCCTCTCCTTGAGTTCAATTTAGCACACCAAATGGCCATAAATTAAAGCACAATAGGGTACTGCTACAGTATTGTATAGGGTATTTACTGTCCTTGTCTAAAAATCTTTGTCCTCTACTGCAAAGATGGCAGATGAACGTATTTGTGGATAATATTCAAACAAATGATCATATTGTTAGCTGGAGAATATAATCTCATTAACCGACTGTATTAAAGGGGAAGGGATCTGCAACCAAATCCCATTAAAATTGTTTTCGCTAATCAAAAACTTACATAAAACTCTATAAATTCCATCTATACATCCTTCATTTACACAATGATCTATCTTAATAAATATAGGCCTAAATAACTCCTTAAACCAAAAAAAAATCAACAAAGTTGAATGCAAACAAATATTAGACATGTTCCCTTTCTATATCTCTTGCAGATTGTGCAAAGGCTGTTATAGGAAGGAATATAGCACATTTAAAATCAAGTATGGAATAAAAGAAGAACATTTGTAGTGCACTGCATTACATGCTGCCAATCCTGCTGTAATTCATCCCTTATTGGTGGATAAAGCATGAAATGAAGGGGCAAGATTGTGGCGATAGCATTAGCTTATCTATTTACCTGTCAAAGCAGCACAAGTTGGGGGAAAAAAAGCATCTAGATTGGCAGATTTCCCTTGTCCCATAAGGCTGAGCAAATATTGAATCTTTTTCAATCTTTGCGTCCTGTAGACTTAAAAACAGAGGCGTCCGTTATTCAGTGATGTACTATTCAGAATGTACTATTCAGAAGTTATTCAGTGATGTACTATTCAGAACGAGATGTTCACAAACGACCACCGGGGTTACGCACGGCCTCTAAAGAGCACATGCACACACTGTTGGTCGCAACACATTGAATTGGTTAACATCTAGATTACATAAAATCATACAGTATTTAATAAAGACAAGGCATATGTGCCTGTGGTGTCATCTAACAACTTCATTTGGTTTTTAGTTCTTTTTAAAAGGCTATTGACATTTATGATTACAAGCTAAGTTGCAAAACCTGATGGCTCGTTGCAAACGATTTCACTACTCGGTAACTAGATCTACACTTTCTAATCACTGGTTGGCTCATTGCTGTTCACTGAAACAAAGAGGGTGCTTTCACAACAGCAAAGTGTGGTGTTTGTGTGTAAGTAGTGGTGTGTTGGTGTTTACATACAGATGCGAGCACAAAACAAATTCTTGTGCAGCAGCTTTTATATTCCAAAAACTGTGACCCTTCACTTTATTCCCCAATGCATCCCACTGCAGTTTGTAATGGTGCCTATGAGTTTCAACGCTCCTGACTGTCTTCAATCAGGGTGACGTATATGATGGGAACAAGCCCCTGGCTATCGCCCAGAGCACACAACAGCCAATCAGAGTCTGCCCTGCTGAGCACCTGCAGAACGTCACCTTTATTGAAACTGAGCTGGCCTGGCTCTGTGGCAATATGATGGCATAACGCCTTCACTTCCCTGGAAGAGATGGAAAGAAGAGGGAAATAGAGACAGCAAAGGGAAAGAAATTGAGACAATTAGTTATCTATGGCAGCACTTGACATTTAACAGTAATTACATTACACAATTACAGAGATTTGCAAGGCAGCGCTAGATTAATATTAATCAACCTCCAACAATTTGTTGGAGTTTAGCTTCTGAACCGCCTTGCAAGCACTGGTTTACTTCTGAAAGACTAAATCTAGTCGTATGTACTGTGTAATGACATTACCGTGGGGCTAGTCTCTTTGTTGGGGGAGTCTGTGTTTGTGCTTGTTCAGTTGGGCCAAGTTTGGATTCTTGGCTTTGAGACGTAAAAGATTGTTGCTCCGTTCTTTTCCGAACTCCAACAGACTGAGCCACCAGATCCAACACAGAATGGTCGATACTCAACCAACCTGAAGGCAATCTGAGAGGAACACGTGGGTGAAAAAGTTAGCTACATGTTCATAATAAAAATAACCTTCCCAAAAGAGTCAATGTGTAAAGGCTGAATTATACTTCTGCATCGAGTGATCTTCGTAACCCTTGGCGCATGCCCTGCGCGTAGTCATGCATTTATACTTCTGCGTGCTGTTTGCAGTGTTGCCAGATATAGCTTACTTTTTCCAGCCCAAAAGCTGTCCAAGACCCGCCCAAACACACAAAAATATACCCAAAATATTAGCTTAATATTTTATTTATTTAAGTCGTAATTAACCTAGTTACTTTAACTGGCATATTTTTTATAACCAACACCAGCAGTCACAGAACCACAACATAACCGGATCATATCGAAACACTGCCCCCCTCTCACTCACACACTGCATTTATTGCTGTGTAGATTACACTACCTATTATGTATGTTTTAACCTATTAAGTATGTTTTACTTTCGAAATGGGGTATAAATTCATCCCACTTGGCGTTTTAAATTCTTTTGAACATAATTACGTGCTGCTTGTAAACTAGAGCGCTTCTATGTTTGTTCTTGCTGTCAATTGTGGGGAAAAATTATCAATAAGTGTTATGATAAACCGCTGTGTGTTCAACTGCAGGCGCTGTGTGATGCGCGTCACGTGAAGGGGAGTCAGATTTGGTACAACTTTACTTCACCTCCTCTTGCGGGTGGGCCCACGTGGTTTGCACTATACACTGGTCACTACTAACTGAATGGAGTAGTAGCACAGTTATGCTTTGTTAAATATGCTGTATATAAATTGCATACGTTTTAAGAACCGCCTAAATTTTGAACCGCCTATGCCATTTTTTCTGCACACCCAATCTGGCAACACTGGCTGTTTGTGTTGCTCTTCAATAAGACTTCCAAAACGCTAACTGGCAGTAGGTTTTTATGTTCCTCTGTGTCGAGTTTCTTCATGGGTGTTTTGTTTTTTCTAAATGCTACCTTAATGTAAAAGTGGACATGCAACAACTTTAATCATAAGGTAAACACAAAACAAAAGTTTCCATCTGCAGCCCCTTTCACGGGACTCCACACTTGTAAACACTCACTCCAACAGGTTCACGCATCCTCTGTCCCACACACACTGGTCAAAGCTACCAAGCCGACCAATCACAGAGCTTGCACTATGCGTTGTTGCGACATGCAGTTTATTGAGAGGTGCACATCAGCATTAGCGTCATCCACGGCGAGGGCTATGCGACCGTGCGAAGGCTGCGCTTGAGCAAACGTGTGCACTTGATGCAGAAGTATAAATCAGCCTTAAAATCTACTCATTCTAAAATAACTAACGTTTGGCAAGAAAAACAAATGAAACTACTAATTACTAATGAAAAAGAATGAAGTAACTAATAACAACAACACAGAGGAAAAATACTAATGCAACAGTCATTTTCAGAACATTGTTTCCCAGCCATTGAAACCAACCAGCCAATCAGAACACATTCTTCCTGATATGGTTAGTATTACTATTTAAAAATGACATATCTGCAGTATGTGAATATAATATTCAGAGCATTGTTGCTTGTTGGTGTTGACAGAAAAATTGTTAAATTCATTGTTATTTGTTTAAAAAAAGACTTAGCCGATGAAAAACTGATTATTCTCCAATGAAAAGGGATGAAAGATACCTTTGTTTCCTGACTGATTTCTGTTCAATATTTTCTTTCTTGCTTGAATTTCCAGCTCCAAACAGTCGTCCCCAACGGAGCACTTGAGCCGATCCATCCTCCTCTGCTTCTGCCTGGGCCTGAAGCCCTTCATTCGGATCTTGGCGATCTGGCTGCTTCTCCTTACTCTTCTTCAGCTCAGTAAGCACTGATTCCGGTGGACTTCCCATCCAAGATGGCTTTCCCTTTGTGGCTTTTGTGGGTTCTGACAAAGCTGATTGGTGGAGGACCCCACGGCCAATGCTATTAATATTGCTACTACTGGTCCGACCGTGTTCCACCTGTTCATCCATCTGCTGAATGGCCTCGGCCCCTTCAACAACACCTTCTCTAGGAGGTGGATGGCTCTGCCGGTGATTCTCAACCCCTCCTTTCCTCCTCTTCTCCCACTTCACAAATTTCGACCCCTCGGCAGAGTTGTCAATGTAAACCTGTGAGCTTTGCATCAGCTGATACCACCAGCCAGCTTGTCGGTTTCTCTGTTTAGATCCATCTCCATCTTTTTCTCTCTTTTTGTCCTTCTCACTGTCTTCTCCAACTCCCTTCATTCTGGCAGCACAGCACCCTCCACCTTGTATCTGTCCTGTGTCACTCTTTCGCAAGCACTCTTTGCCAACTCCATCCTCCTTATTCCGTAACTCACGTTCTGCTCCCACACTCCTCTGCCATTCTTGTTTCATTTTTAATGTCACTCCCTCAGTCCTAAACCGGCACTCCTCATCTCTCAGCACGAAGCTTTCTCTTTGAGGCAGCATTCCCACTCCCTGTGACTCCAACATTCCACAGCCTCGCATGAGCTGGAAAGTGGAGCGATCTGATTGGTCGAGGCTTTGGCGAGCAGAGCACAGCTGTTCTTTGCGTCTCAGGTGTTCTTCTCCTTTCTGAAGCTGGTGTGGCTCAAATAGCAGGTCAAGGTCAAAGGGCAGCAGTGACAGCGGCTGAAGCAAGAGCATCAACTCTTCAAAAAGGGGCTGGCAAGCTCCTTGAGACAGCGGTAGGAAACCCCATGGGTGGTAGTGTGCTGCTATGATGTCTAAGAAACCATGCCAGAGTGGAAAAAAAGCAGATGGACACATAAAAGATGTTAAATATTTTAAATATGTCGGCAACAGACTGTGAAACCTGGGAATCCTGCCTCTACATTACGATTGCTTTTCCTATTTAACAATATAACATCAACTGTTAGAGCACTAGGTCTTACCTTCATGTGTATAAATGTGATTGAACCAGAATTCCAGAGATCGCAAGCTGAAACAAATATAAAGAGACTTGTAAAATCAAGAATACACTGCTGTTTTATAACATAAATAATAGATAAAGAGAAGGGAGCCAGGCTCCTTGTGATAACAATGCAAAAGAGCACAACAATAAGTAATGTCAGATAGCCTAGGGACAGTTTGAGTATTCAAGCAATTTAAACGAGTGGTCCCCAATAGTTTTATCACTGCGGACTGGTCAATGCTTGAAATTTTTACCACGGCCTGGGGGTGGAGGGAGGGGTGGTTGGAGACAAGCTGACAAAACATTGCTGCAACTCTGATACAAATTTATTTACGGAGAAAATTAAAAAGTAGAAGCACGCCTTTATTGGAACTTGCACGTGGAAAAGATGCGATATGTGATTGGCTGTGGTCATTTGCGATCTCCAGCAGTTGATCTTCTTCCACAGACATACTGGATTCACCTGATTTGTTGACAAATGGGTTGCGGATCCATTCCTTGGCAGTTTGTGGGTCCTTCACTGGGCCTTTTCGCCTTCGCAAAGAAACTTTCCAAAGACGTCTGTTTCTTACTCATTTTGCTAGCTTGTGGGTTCAATTTTGGCCCTCAAGTGACCGAAATGTAACTGAGCAAATAAGGTTTTTCAAGATTTTTCAAAATAAAAGATCTTTCAGACATCTTTTCAGAAAGATAAGATGAAAATAATTAATGATTTCTTGTGCGGCCTGGTACCAACTGATCCACAGACCGGTGTCTTGACATTTTAGACATCAGATTATGCTACCAACACTGTATTTGAATGGTTCAGAGGTTGGAGTTAGGGATTAGGTAGGTTAGGGCGATATTACAGCTTCATATCACACTTTTCCACATTAGAATTGACAATGGTTGCAAAATCTGATGGGTATTGCATCATTGCATCATCAGAATATACCACCGACTTTTGAATGGGAGGTAGAACAATCTGAAAAGGTAGGACAAATCGTCAAAAAAACGGTACCGGTCTATGGCTCGGGGGTTGGGGACCACTGATTTAAACCATTTACGTCCATGATGGTGCAAAATAACTTATACATGCTGTTTTCTATGTATGCAGCACCATAAATAGAGCTATGTCTCATACAGTGTGTAAACCCCAGAATCTCTTTTACATCTTCCAGCTCTTGAATGGGCAAATGAACACAAAATTATTTAACCCTTCAACAGGCATTGTAACGACCTGGTCAACCTTTTATCCATAGGCAATCATTAGTACTATTAATTATTATTTATCAGAGTTGTGTCAGTATATTATCCAATGCAAGCGTGGGCCAAAAATATTTTCACGGAGTGCACCTTTTAACTACAGTAGTACTTCAGATTTCAGACCTAGTGGGTGTGTTAAAGCCCCTTTACTAAAGAAACTATTTTAAAAAAGTGAAATACTGCCAATGCAACAACAAAGAGCCTGGAATATGGTTACAGTACACCGCATTGATCTCAAGGAGCAGAGTGACCACAGCACAGTCTGAGATAGACCGAGTTAGAGAGTGTTCAGCATGCTGCAGAATGCATAATTCAAACTAATGATCAAAGCTATGTGTGTCTGAATGTAATTTTAATGGGGGTGGAAAAAGAGTAAGTTTGCACAGGAGCTTAGATAACCATGTCAAGGCCCATCAAAGTAAAATAGGAGCCTTTGAAGACTTCTAACAGCTTCTCGAAACACACTGCGGCGCTTTAGACAGCAAGATTTTTTATAGTATTTCCAGGCCTGCCCTGTAAGAGTTCTGATAAAAATACAATCAATCTGTTCTAAAACCTAGTGAGATACCAAGACACTATTTTAAGACATTCAATGCAAAGCCTGTTTAAAAAGGTAAGTAACAAATGTATTAAAAGTATTTTGTCAAAATCTAAAGCAATATTGCATGTAAAGCATTTACAAAATCCACTGCCTAAAAATGGGTTTATTGTCAAAATTGATTAAAAAAGGAACCAATAAAAATGAACTATTTAATGAAATTTTAACAGCTTCCTTCACATTATCAAACTTACACTATTTGACAAAAGTCTTGTCGCCTATCCAAGTTTTGGGAACAACAAATAATAACTTGACTTCTAGTTGATCATTTGGTATCAGAAGTGGCGAATATGAAAGGCAAAGTCCTCTAGATTACAATTATTTTACCAAAATTTAATATGATCATGCCTTGATTTTTAATTATTAGGACAGTAAGGTCCGAATTTGCTTAGACAAAAGTCTTGTCACTTAACAGAAATAATGTCCAGTATAGAATATAAAGTCCTGGTGCAGTGGGAAAAGAATTAATATTGTGTATGACTCCAATGAACTTGGACGACTGCATCCATACATCTCTGCAATGACTCAAATAACTTATTAATAAAGTCATCTGGAATGGCCAAGAAAGTGTTCTTGCAGGACTCCCAGAGTTCATCAAAATTCATTGGGTTCATCTTTAAAGCCTTCTCCTTCATCTTACCACAGACATGCTCAATAATGTTCATGTCTGGTGACTGGGGTGGCCAATCCTGGAGCACCTTGACCTTCTTTGCTTTCAGGAACTTTGATGAAGTATGAGAAGGAGTGCTATCTTGCTTAAGAATTTGCCCTCGTCTGTGGTTTGTAATGGGCAGCACAAATGTCTTGATACCCCAGGCTGTTGATGTTGCCACTCTGCAGATCTCTCGCACAACCCCATACTGAATGTAACCCCAAACCATGATTTTTCCTTCACCAAACTTGATTGATTTCTATGAGAATCTTGGGTCCATGTGGGTTCCAATAGGTCTTCTGCAGTATTTGTGATGATTAGGGTGCAGTTTGACAGATGATTCATCTGAAAAATCTTCCTTCTGCTACTTTTCCAAATGATCAACTAGAAGTCAAGTAGTGTACTTATTTAAACTACGGCAGTAACCTTTATATCAATATAATATACTGCATAATGGACAGATTTATAATCTCAGAAACTCCTAAAAGATAAGATTAAGACCACTGAAGAAAAGACCAGATTAAGACCATTTAAGCCATTTCTCTATGAAAATGTAACGTTGGTTTCTAAGAGGACTGCTACTATATATCAAACTTGGGCTTTCTAATAAAACACAACTTTAAAAATGATCAAACAGCTCAAAAAGACACATTTTAAGTCAACTTTGCTTCAATAATGTGAAGCATTTCCAATAGAAAAGTTATATTAAATGACAAAGCCATGAAAGGAATCTGATCACACAATAAAGAATGTGTATTGAAGAAAATTAGAAATTCATTTTGAACTCATGTTGACACTTTAACAAACAAAAATGATGAAAAGTACAAGAATGTGCTTTCATAGGCAGTGTGAAGATTAATGTCATTAGAACGACTGAAAGTGAAAGCAGCTAGATGAAAAGACGGGGGAAAATGAAAGAAGCTTACTTTAGGAGGCCAAAGATGAAGGCATTGAGTCTCATGCTGTGATTAGTCAGCTCAGAATACTGGCTCACTTTAGAAAACAGGCTGTGCAAAACTCGCGTAGAAGGACCTAAGACAGAAAGGATACATTTTTTTATTAACATCCTAATTTGGTTAACATATCATCATGATAATAATCAAACCTTTCATACCAAGCTGTGTGGAGGCTTCAACCACACTCCAGGGCTGGTTTTTGCGTTGTCCAATGATTAGGTCCAGTACATATGCTTTCAGTCCATCATTCAGTATTTCACGAATGGCAGGACACAAGTACTTCAGAATAAGGTGACCCACATTTGGACTAACTGAGCTATTACCCAACTTGGCCTGTAAGAGAGGCAAAGTAGACCAACGTTTATTAGTGGGGCACTAAAACCCAAGTACATTGACTTTCAACATGAATATTTGACATTTTATGTTCTACCTTAACTCCCGCATCCCGACTGGTGCCAAAATGAGCAACTATCAGATCAACTGCAGTGTTGATGGCTTTCACCAAACCTAACAGAAAAGGACACATAGAGCAGATGGAAAATATTCTATTATTTCATTTCTCTAATCAAATGAAATACACAAAAATTCAAGCAGCTGAAGGGGTCTTGGAGATGTAACCTGTCAATCTGTGAGATGAGAGGAAACAAATGAGTACCCTTTGAGAACAGCACCAAGAGACCTACATCTCTTTTATATTCTCCACTAAAGGGCACATTTAACATTCACTACAGATTCATATGAGAGAGAGGGAGATGTGTACAGCATTGCAATATTCCTATTATTCATTTAAGAGTTACAGGGCTCACCGCAACTTTAAAGGTCATATTAACCACATCACAAGCTGTAAAGATGAGCTTGCAGAGGTTTTAATGTTTACATATGTATGATTATATGGAAACAGGTCAATCAAGGGGTTGTTTAAAATGAAAAGCAAGTCAGAGGTGCATTTAAGATCAATATTCATTCTTTTGCCATTGTTATGTGCTTGTGTTGTTTGTGTTTCTCTCTCTCGCTCTGTTTTCCTATATCTGCTTTATATTCTCAGGTTCCGTTCACTGGTCAATTCATCTGTCAATCATTTCCTCCCCGGTGACGTCACTCTGACGTCACGTCCAAGAGGCCAATACCACCCGGCATAAAAGAGCGCGCCAGATCACTCACCAGTCCCTCTTGTCCCTCTTGTTTCTGTTGCTGTGTTATTGTGTTGTGTTCAAAGAAACCCCCGTCTAACTGTGTATTCTGTTGTTGCCCGTTTCTGTGTGTTTACGTAATACGTCTGCTATTCATATCAATCCGTTTATCCGTTTCGTTCATTTACGTTGTTTACGAAGCTTGGATGAAGCAGACAGGTAAGCAGGTCACGTGACACACATTTTGGAGCATGTAGGACTACTCTTGTGTATAGTACATTAGGTTAGGGGTGAGCGCCACCCCTTGTACTTTTTGGATAGATAGATAGAGTAGGATAGTTAGGATACTCGGAAGACTTCTTTTTGTGTTTATTAATTTTGTTTTCATTTATTTAGTTAGTTAGATGTTTCTGCGTAGTTAGACATTGTTTGGGTTTTGTTTATTTCTTTTCTTTAGCACCATCCACTTCCCTTCTGCAGCTCTCTTGTCATTCCCCGTCTTTGTGTTTGTCCCCAATATTGTACATATTGTAAATAATATAATTTTGCTTACCTTCTTTTTCTTTATTTTTGTTCACTTTGGGGATTGTAAATAAAAGTCACAGTTTTGGTATATCTGCTTTGGTTGTCTTTTGCACTTCATTCACTATATACTGTTTATATAAATTTATTTTAATTGTTCATTAAATCAAACTAAAATTAGGGGTTTGTAACACCATTCATTTTGGTTGCATCTCATCTTCTTCTTCTTTATTGCATTAAATATATTCCAATGTGGTGTCAACTTTCAGTGCAAGACTCATTCAGAAATATGTGGTGTGAACAATAATGTTGCGTGTAAGCACAGCTAAAATATAAGGTATTTTAAAGTTTCACTGTGTAACTCAAAGCAAAAAAATAATACTGACAAAGAATCATTCAAAACAGCAAGCCTCCAGTAAATCACTAACTGTAAAAAAACTGAGGAGCATTTAAAAATGATTGGTTCATTAGCTCTGATAAAATGTCCTGTATATGTATGACACCGGTGCTCGAACATTATTCATCCACACAGAGAAGAAGAGCTGAAGTTTCACTTGTCCTCAAAATGCGTGTTATTTATTATTTTTTGATTTCACTTTATTTAAATGGCCCTTTTCGCACATTTTGTTGACCATAAGTTACATTGCAAAAACATGACAACTAATTAACTGCTGACACTGCTCCACCAACGGACATTTCCCTTACAATAAGAAGCTTTCCAAGTACATTTCAACTTACACCAACCCTAACCATAACCTTAAAGCTGGTTCATATTTCTGCATGAAGTGATCGACGTGACCCTGCCTTGTGCATTTGATACTTCTGCGTGCTGTTTGTGTTGCTCTGCAATAACACTTCCGAAATGCTAGCTGGCAGTAGTTTTTTATGGTCCTCTGTGTCGAGTTTCTTTGCCGGTGTTTTGTTTTTTTCCTGAACGCTACAAGTAGCTGAAACTAGGGATGGCTGTTGTGAAACTGACGTTTCGATACAATGTCGAGATCCAGAAGCGCAAGTGTTTCGAAACACTGCACCGACGCATGATCCAAAACACCCAGGTCACGTGACTAAAGCGGTTCAAAGCATCGATGGTTTCAGTAGCATTTTGAGACCTGGCGAATCTGCGTTTGACCGACAGGGTCGGATAAATCTATATCTCATGTAGCCTAGTGAACTGTGCGTGTGCACAAAGAAACCATGCTGAAAATGGCCTGGGTTCGAATCCCGACTTGTACAAATACTCTAAAATTATTATGTGATGTATTGAATTAATGTTACTGTTTTATGACTAAAACAAGACACAAAGTGTTCATTTGGACATTAGGCCAATGATAAAACAAAACACATTACAAGAACAGAGCAATTAAAAACTAAAATCTATAGCTACATCACAATGGATTCGAACCCATTATCTCTGCATGCTAGTCAGGAACTGTCAACGCTTCACTAAATCACTTTTAAGCTCAACCTTGGGGTATTATACCTCGATTTGCTTAACTGTTTCTTTGCTGAAGTTGTTCCAGAGCAATATATATATATATATATATATATATATATATATATATATATAAAATGACCACTAGGTGTCACTGTAGAGACGGGTTTCGAAATTTTTTGACACATTTGCTTCGACTGTTTCAGTGTTTCATGAAGCCTCGCTTTGCCCACCACTAGCTAAAACTCAGTGGTGCTCATCCACTTGCTCATTCAGAGGCGGGAACCGGCGGATGTTTAACAACATCATAATCATAAGGTAAACATAAAACTAAAGTTTCCATCTGGAGCTCTTTCACTCGACTTCACACTTGTAAACAATCGATCCATCGGGCTCGCGGCTCTCAGCACCGCCCATGATCGTCAGTGCTACTAGCCGACCAATCACAAAGCTTGCGCTGTGTCGTTGCAACGTGTAGTTAAATTTTTTACAGAGGTGCACATCAGCGTCGGCATCAGCCACAGCGAGGGCTATGCGACCACACGAAGGCTGTGCCACAGCATAAGTATAAATCAGCCTTTACAGTCTACTAATACTCTAATGAGAATTAGTTGGCATGTTGTTGCAATGTAACTTATGATGACCATAATGTGTTAAGGGACCATTAAAATAAAGTGATACCATGCAAACTTAACAGCTCAGCTTAACCTCCATTTTGAAATATTCGAATACTTTTTTTTTTAGAAGTCAGGAACATAAAGTCCTACTAAGTCACCCACCTCTTTTCTGCAACAGGTCTATAGAGATGGATTCATCAGTATGAGCATCAGGAGATAAGCAGAACTCCTCAGGAGGGCGCTCTGTCTGAGAGAAGTAATCAGGCAGGAAGTCGCTGTAGCACTGTGGCAGCTGCCTCAACGACTGACCTATAAACAAAAACAGCATCGGTAAGTTACAAGCAAGCATAAACCAAATACAGTTACTGTGCTAAACAATGCAAACTGGTAATGACAGACAAATGATAAGATTCATTGTAACTACACTGTCATACTAATAATAATTTACAAATATAAACAACATGATCCCACCCCAGCCCTCTTTCCAGCTCCTCCCCCTCAACCCCCATTGGGAGACAGAAATTGGTTCAGCACCATTTAGCCTGCCGAAGCTGAGTGCTTGATTGGTTGGTGGGAAATCAAAGACATTGCGTCGCATGACACGAGTTCCAGGTCTCTTGGTTTCCAAAGAACAAGAGAAAGAATGAGGGCCATCTTTACAGCGCTCCACACCCAGAGGGTTCTTGCGCCTGTACTCTCTCCATTTGAGTGCCTGCGGGGAGAGGTGGTGCACTGGGGGGTGAAATGGAAGGGATGAAGGGAAAGGACAGGTGGAATATAAAGAGAAAGAAATAGGTATTGGTGAAAGGACAGCAAGATGGATGGAGGCAAGTATATACATGGAAAAAAGGAAACAGTCATTAAGGTAAGATGAAATTGTGAAAAATGCCAAAGTGATAAAAAAAAATGAGCAGAAGGGGAAACAGGAGGGATAGAAAAGATAAGTTGTCATCAGTAGTTGAAGGAAAGAAAAGCCAAGCACACTGATTGCACACTGAATCCAAATTTTTCGACCGTAATTTTCACACGTTAAAAAATATATTTGACCTCCCGTTGTGTGAATCGTATTGACACACTGCCTCCAAGGCTTTTGTCCATAATAAAAAAAATCGAACCGGGTTAGTTTTTTTTCTGCTTTTTGCATGCAAAAAAGTGTTTTAAGAAGCGCTTTGACAGTTCAGAGCCACCGTACAAGCGAAAAGTTAAATACAAAATGCCGTTGTTTGAGCTACAGATTTATGACTAACACAGTGCATAAAATAAAGATAGAATGTGGGGGACGGTTAAGAACCCCAATGCTGTATTCAGTAACTGGTGCACCTCTGCCATGCTGCTGTTTGGTGTGTGTGTGTGTTCATACATTTGAGGTACAGCCCATAGACATTTTAATAGAAAGCATGCTTTTATTCCATTGCTTCGACACGTCAACATGGCCGCCATCTATTATAATGTCTTTGGTACTGCCAGTCTCTGTTCAGGATTTGTCTACATATGTAATATGTGCCGTATCACAAGCAATGAATTAAAACTCCACTGATTTCTTAAAATAAATTTAGCATTTTAATAATCCATTGCAGCTCTTTGATAATAAGCTGAACTCTCCTTCCTCTATACGCAGTATTGGATGAACACAATATGCAGCCTATTCCTCTTTCTTTTTCTATTTTGGAGAAGAGAGAGGAGAACAAAGTAACACTGCTTGAACTGACTCTGAAATGTTTTGTGTTTTTTCATAATGTATTAATTAATATGCATCAGACTCAAGGTTTGTTACGTGACAAACTTTTCGCATATGAATTCACATATGGAACAAATATTTCGGACTTCAGTGTGCAAAGACCTTGAGAAAGGAAGCTAAATCTTTGTTCAGTAAGGCAGCATCAATACAGTTCTTTAGGTCTATTTGACCCAAATTATGAAATAAAATAAAGTAAAACTACACTAAAGTATCTTGAGACTTATCATAGCATTATATACTGCTACTCTCTGATGTATTTGTAGCTTTACATAAAAGTATCTGCTAAATAAATAAATGTAAATTTAAATCAAAAGATCAAGAAATTTTCAACAAATATATCAGCAAATATTTTATTTTATAAAACGTTTTTTTAAAGAAACATATACAGTTGAAGTCAGAATTATTAGCCCCCCTTTGAATTTTTTTCTATTTCCTAAATGATGTTTAACAGAGCAACGACATTTTCACAGTATGTCTGATAATATTTTTTCTTCTGCAGAAAGTCTTTTTTGTTTTATTTTGGCTAGAATAAAAGTAGTTTTTAATTTTTTAAAAGCCATTTTTAGGTCAAAATTATTAGCCTTTAAGCTAGCTATTTTTTCGATAGTCTACAGAACAAACCACTGTTATACAATCACAATCTGCCTAATTACCCTAACCTGCCTAGTTAACCTAATTAACCTAGTTAAGCATTTATATGTCACTTTAAGCTGTATAGAAGTGTCTTGAAAAATATCTAGTCAAATATTAATTACTGTCATCATGGCAAAGATAAAATAAATCAGTTATTAAAACTATTATGTTTATAAATATGTTGATAAAGTCTACTCTCCATTAAACAGAAATTGAGGAAAAAAATAAACAGGGGGGCTAATAATTGAGGGGGGCTAATAATTCTGACTTCAACTGTAAATATATACAAGTAATATACAACAGATTATTGTCTATAACTAAATTAATAGATTTTTGCTTCAAACCTACCATTAGGCTGTCGCTGTGTCATGCATGATGGTAAAACCTTTACTGGTTCTTCCTGCGGTGCAGGCTCCAACTGTCCAAGAGGACTAAGACCAGAGCTGGGAAGCACTGGCAAATTTCCCCGGTGGAAGCAGTGATTTCTAGTGGGCAACGCAGGCATCAATGGACTTTGCTTCATCAGGGGAGCAGGAGGTGGTGTGGGAGGTAATGGAGCAAGTTTAGGAGTCTCTGTACGTATGGCCACTCCAGGTGGGGTGTGCTGAGGCAGAAGACCTGCAGAGATGGGGCAAGAGAGGGAACGTGGTGGCCGTGGACCACTCGGAGTCGGAGAGCATGTTGAGCAATTTCCAGAAGAGGTGGATGCACCTTGGAGCCGAATTGGTGAATAGCTTCCCAGTGGAGATGGCCGCACTGTTGTCGGTGTGTTGGAGGTGCCGTGAGCTGGCCTGTGGTGTTCTTCCGAGTCATCTTCATCCCCTTCTGGTGCTGCAGCCCCTCGACTCTGCATATGGCTTATGTATCCGTCCAGAAGAGGAAGTATAGGCTTTGCCTGAGGTTTCCCAAACTGATGCTGAAAAGTGAAGGGCTGAATAGGTAAAGAGGTTGGGCGTTGATCTTTGCTATAGCGAATTACAATTGAAGAGGAGTCCGTCGAGCTAGACAGGCCACCTAGTGGGAGAAAGACAATAGAGAGTGTCAAGCAAGGAGGTGTTGGAGAAAAAAATAAGAGAGCTCAATACTGAGAACAACATTAAAATCTTTAAATGCCTGTGGCATATGTGGTAGAGTAGTATTGAAGGCAGTAATAAAGACATGAACAATATCTAAAGCTTCATAAATTATCATAATACAATGAATGCATGTAATTATTATATGAAACACATTAACTGGTGTGTATTTAAACCAAAAAGTCTAGGCAATGACACAGCATTTTAAAACAGATGGAAAAAGCCCAGAGCCATATCAGTAGCAATAGCAAATGAGACATGAGTATAATGAAAATGAAACAAAACCATGCATATAACAAAAAACAAAATTCTGCCAACACACATACCTTAAAACGCTGCTACAAAACCTTAATGACCAATAGAGATGCAAAAACAATAAGAATATTGAGACCAGAACAGTCTGTTTATGGAGCTCCTCTGTGTACACCTCTGGCTGTGTGTGTTTTGCCTGTTCTGACAGGGACACAATGTGTGTGAAACGTCACTCGGATATTGCGCAAACTGTTTGCTACACACGCCTGGGTACTCAAATGTCAGAGCTCACATTACACTGCAGTGCTCAACCAGAGCCAACAGGGGCAGCATAGCACCAAGAAAATGAACATGCACTGCAGTAACACAAACTAACCTCTCTGTTACCTAAGCCTACCTCCCTTTCTTTCTCAACCAACCCCCTTCTCTTCTATTAAAGTATGAAACTTTTGTGGTACTACTGCACACCTTGTTTTCCAGAAGTGAATAACATCAAATCATGCAGCTTAAAGAATATTAATGTACTTTTCTTAGCTATTATAAAAAATATTTTACATGAAAAAAATACTCCATTCTTATTTCATTCACCCTACTGCACACTGATATGACAATTAATTCCTACACAGAACAGGTAAATAGTACTGGAGAAGAAAGCTTTATGGATTTTAATTGGCATGATAAGAAAAGGGTGACTGAATTTACATTTGTAGGTCCACAATAGAGATGCAATATCTTTCAGAAATTTGGGGTCAATTATTTTGACTTCATATTAATCCTCTAGCAACCATTAGCAACATTTCTTAACAACAGTTAACTAAAGAAGTGTGGTAGCTAACCATATTAGCTTGGACAATAAAACAAACTAATCATGTTATGGGCAATCACTCAGCATACATAACGCTAATTAGCTAGGTCTGAAATGCTGGAAACGCTGAAATGCTAGAAAATTGTTACTTGTAAATACAATTATGAAAATAAAATGATGGTGCTACCCAACCAATACATCCAGCAGTCAAAAAGAGTCCCAAAATTCAGCCAGGCTGCACAATAGCATTATTCAAGCAATAAAAAGTAAACATAGCAGAATATCAGGAGCTAAACAGCTACCTTTACACCCCTTCTTATGCTATACCCACAACAACATAGAAACTAACACATTTCATTAGAAAAAGATGTAAAAGGTGATAATTCAATGTAAGTGGAACTACAAAAATGTCAGTCTCAAAACAAAAAATAAACAATATAAATTAGCCAGCTATTACATAGATCACAATTTAACATTTGTTTAATATAGAAAATACTTCCCCTTACCTTCTGCTTTGGATCGAGTCTGTCTTCCCATTCCCCCTGGAGATTCTCGCAGTGGTGTACTCCATGGTCTATATGAGGAGGACAAATCACAGCTCCCCTGACTATGACATCGAGTCAGAGGTGGCAAGCTGTGGCTCTGACCCTCGGGAAGGCCTTCCAAGATGGGCGAGAACTCTCCAGAGGAGTGAGAGTGTGTGGATGTGGCCTCAATCCCACTCCTCTGAGATGGTGATCCTCCGGTTCTTCTCTTATTCCTTGCAATTTCAGCAAAAGAAGTAACACGCGGTGGAAGTGGCGGGCTTGGGTCTGCACTCTCACTGAGGCGAACAGGGCAGCTGAGCATGCGCTCCAAGGATCCTAGACGAGGAGATGGAGACTTGTCCAAGTTTCGATCGTAGCTTCTAGAGCGAGGTCGACTGCTCCCCGAAACGATTGAATTATAGGTTGTTGTAGGTGGCGAGATGTTGATATAAACCTGGCCCTCAATTACATTCTCATGAATAGAGTCAATGTCAGTTGGGTCATTTTCTTCATTCTGAAAAAAGAATAAAGCATTTAAGGAAGGAGATAGGTCTGGGACAATAAATTGATGCACTGCAAATTAATAAATGATTCACAATTCAAAGCAAAATTCTCTTGAATCAATTCTGAGCTTAGTTTTTACCACCAGATGGTGCTGTACACTTTACAAACCAACACACTCTGTCAATCCTTACACATACCACTTGAACATAAAGGCGGGTTTATACTTCTGCGTCGAGTGATCTGTGTGATCCAGGGTTCAAGCTTTGCAAGTAGCCGTGCATTTATACTTCTGCGTGCTGTTTGTGTTGCTCTGCAATAACACTACCAAGACGCTAGCTGGTAGCAGGTTTTTAATGTTCCTCTATGCTGAGTTCTTTGTGAGTATTTTGTTTTTTCTGAATGCTACCTTAATGTACTAGTAGCTAAAACTCGCTCATTCTGAGGTGGGAGCCTGCGAACATGCAACAACTTTAATCATAAGGTAAACACAAAACATAACTTCCATCTGAAGCTCCTTCACGATGTAAACACTTGCTCCAACAAATTCGTGTGGCTCTCAACCCGACTCACACTTGTCACCGCTACTAAGCCATCTAATGACAGAGTTTGCGCTACGCGACGTTGCGACGTGTAGTTACATTTTTTTAAAAGGTGCGCATCAGCTCTGCGTCACGGCATCAGCCACGGCAAGGGCTATGCGACCATGCAAAGGCTGTGCAGGAGCATACGCGTGCACTTGAAGTATAAATCAGCCTGAAAACAAACATTAATAAAGTAATTGCAATTGCATATAAATTACATCCTGTAGAATAAAAGCCTTGGAGCAAGTTCTTTTGACCACTTACAGTACATGACCAAAAGCACAATTGCTCTTCTTTGTGCTCACTAGGTTAAAAACTAGACTAGAGTGCCATCTGCTGGAAAATACTAAGACCATAATTGATTCCATAGACAATCACGATGCATTCCAAAAATCTAAGTATTGATCAATTGATTTATCAGCCCTGCCCTAGGAGAATTGAAAAAAAGAGCATGCAAGGTAGAACAAAATGCTAATGATAAATAGAACACTAAACAACATACCAGTTCTGTGTCTTCCTCTTCTTCATCCTCTTTCATTTGCTGAAATAAGTAGTACTCTGTTGGTTGAGTAGGACTCCCTTTGCTGTGCTCATCTGAACAGCTTGTGACCGATGATCCCACAGGACTGGGAGAGGACTGGGAAGAAAGGTCACATGTCACGAGCTTGTAGTAATTCTGTGTTGCTACAACCAAGCGAGCTTGGCTTTGAAGACACGACGTGAGGTCATTGGCAGAGGTTTCAGCAGACGACAGTCCCTCACTTCCAAGGATGTTGTGGTATGAGTTGCAGTTGGCATCTACTTCCATAGTGGCACCTTGTTGCTGAGATATAGAGGAAGAGTTTGCATGTTCTTGAGTGGTTAAAGCATGCTGAGGGGGTTCGACTGGGGAGGTGTGCAAGTCTAAGTAGAAAGCCCCACGTCCACTGCTACATTCTGTCCCGCACATCCCAACAAGCTCAGACACAGATGAGGCACAGGATTGCTCAGTGGAACTGTTGATATTGAGCGACTGCTTAGCTGGGACAACATTGTTCATCTTGTTGTAAATCGTGCTGAAGTTAACCAGCACTCCATCTGAGCTATTGCAGGAGGAATCACTGCCATAGCCCTGGTGACACTCAGAAAATTCCTGAAAAGGTTCAGAGTATGGTTGGGAAAGACCACAGCACGAGCAGTGTGGTGCTGCCAGACTGGAAGACTCTGAGCTGCCTCTTCCCCCCTGCATGGAATGGTCTTCATAATCGTCATCCTCACCCCATTCTTGCTCACCACAGTCCATAGAAAGGGTTGAACCACTGCTTCCATGGCGTCTCTGGCTATCTAATCTCAGCAGGTTTAGGCCCTCCATGTGAGTAGACAAATCAAAAGTCCCACCTATTGTATGGTCTCTACTCTCTGCTTCCCGACTTGGTCCATTTGTAGAACACCACTGTTTTTCTGTAGACTCATGCAAGAGAAAAGGTTCAGCAGTAAACCCAAGGTCATGTAGGTGGAAAGGTGGCAGGTCTTCATTTGAAAGCATTGCATTTGAGATTTCATGCAAATTTCCATGCAAGTGAAAAGAGGAGTCTTCCAAATATCCATTTAGATTGTCTTCATCCTCATCATCTTCATCTTCAGTGTTGAGAAGAAAGGGGTTGCGCCTCGGCCGTTCATGTGTCTTCATCGGTAGGCCTTGAGCATGATCTTCAGAATTGCTTGAGGTGAAAGAGGACGTGTCACTTGCCATACTCCCGTCCCTCCCTCCTCTTCCTCGTTTCTCTCCTCCTCTCATCCCTCCATCTCCAAAAGTGTCACTAGAGCTGAGGCTGCTGCTTGACGTCTGTATGAGACTGCTGTACACCAGCGCCTCCCGCTGAAGAATATCTCTCTCAGGTAGGGAGGTCGTCCGACTCAATCCCAGGTTCTCTGGGCAGCTGAAAGGATTACTGTTCCTTTTCAATGAACTACCACAGCACTTCCGTGAGCTAGAAACCTGGCAGTGAACCAGCGGAATGTGGTGGACAATAAGAGTCTCCCCTGCAAGCTTAGGTGGACTGTCCATTGTCTTCTAGTGTGGGCGAAGACAGTGTATATTTGGATATTTACAGAATGGGGTTTTCAGAGAATTTTAGTTGACACGTCCAATGCCAATCCGTGGTTTCGGAGAGTGATGAACATTAAAGAAAAGGTTTTCTTGACAGAAGGAAAACATCTGGGGAAAAAAAGAAGCAAGATAAGATTTTGTTATAAACTGTCCTATTAAATTAAGTTATTTGATGCTAATAGGAAATTATATTTTACTAAGGTATCTCATTGTGTAATTATATAATTTACAAAGATGATCCATCAGGACAGATAGTAAGTGCTAAACCCAAATACAAAGGAAAAACTGAGACTAGGGTTGGACGATACTGGAATATGGTACCAATCGATACTGAAACTTTAAATACGTCCATTTCCTGCTAACATTTGAGCACTATTGTGCACGCTTTATACACAGAACCGATTTGCCATTGTGTTCACGTGCAAATGACTGTGATTGGCCATGAAGGTCATCAGTTCACCATACTCACCGCTGTTTACAGAGTGTAACCACAGATACAGGAACTCTGGAGCATTTTAAAGCAGTGATTCATCAACGGATCACTCGTATGGCAGCTTATAGACAAACCAGCTGATCGACGTGACTTTAAAATGCTCCAGTGTTCCTGTATCTGTGGATACACTCAGTAAACAGCAGTGAGTTCAGCGAACTGATGACCTTCACAGCCAGTCACTGTCAATTCTGTTTAGCACGTGAACACAATGGCAAATCAGCTGTGTTTAAGAACGTGCTCAGTAGCACTCAAATGTTAGCAGGAAATGGAAGTTTTTAAAACTTCAGTATCGATTGGTACCAAATTCCAGTTTTGTGACAACCCTAACTGAGACACTATTATTATTTCAGAAAATAAGGTTCACAACATAATTCAGTTGATAATAATGGATTCAGAATGTTGATTATGAACTCTTTTTTTTTTTTTACATATTTATTGATATTTAATGTGATTAATACATTTAGTCCACATCAAACTAAAGTATCTCACTTCCATTTCTAAATAGTAACTTTTATGTAAAGCAGGGGTGCCCAAACTCGGTCCTGGAAGGCCAGGGTCCTGCAGATTTTATCTCCAACTCCAATTAGACATACCTGAATCAGCTAATCAAGCTCTTACTAGGTATACTACAAAGCTCCTGGCAGGTGTGTTGAAGCAAGTTGGAACTGAATTCTGCAGGACATTGGCCCTCCAGGATCGAGTTTGGGCAGCCCTGATGTAAAGGGAAAGAAAATAGGACGTCAAATGTTGAAGAAAGTACTGTATGTAGGCATGTTTTTAAGGTTTACTGTGGTTTGGAATCTGCTGAACACTGAACTCAAAACCTTGAGAAAGCCTGCACAAGAACTTTGGCGCATAGATGCTAACCAGTAGATGATATTTGACCAAGCATGGATATTTATATCCGGGTGTAGAAATGATGGAAACTTCACTAGAGAGAGGAAGTGTGGAATGAATGTTGACATTGACCTTTTTTTAGACAGACGGAAAGCTTGAAGGAGGAAATGACTGTGGATCATTGACCTGTTGTTGGGGCCAAGAGTGGGCAGACACATACAGTACAACAAAAAGTAATGGGACGTGCAAAGCTTGACAATGACCTAAAACTCTCTCTCTGGAGTAGTAGAGCACATTACATCAGCTGAAAGCCTCTATGTGTGAGTGTGCCTTTATGTGTGACAGTTGTCCCATTGTATAGTAACAAGACAAAAATCAATGGTATAATCCAGAGTTGTGCCATTAAATAACAGAGGAAAAGACTGTTGTTTTTCTAATGGCCTAAAACTTTGACATGTAAGCATTATAATAACAGATTATTAACATTAATTTTTGTAGTGATAAGCACAACAATAAAGATGGCCGATATGCGAGTGTTTTGGAAAGGCAAACAGAAGACTTTAGTCCAGTGTTGTCTCTACATTTACATCTTTTGTTCCTGTACATTTGTTTTTGTTGATCACAGTTCGAAATAAATGCACTTCCCTCAAACATTAGTAATAACCATAGCAACTGCTATGAGTGACAGTTGCTTCCTTTTTTTGTAGTGTGAACACACATGTTCAACAGCTGCTAAACTCTGCCTGCTCTCCACTGTTGAGCTCATTTATGAACCCAGCAGACGCAGTGGATTCTATCTTTCTATCATCGCGTTTAAGTATATTTAATCTTGCTATGAAAAGTAGCAGTAACATCAACACACTTGATCTCAAATGTGATAATTGCAAGAAGTCTTCAAGAGAATTGACAGTTTCTCTTTCTTTTTTTTTTGGCTTGTAAGCACCTTGAAATTAATATAAAAACAGACGCATTCTTTTCCAGCCTCTGAATCAGTCAGTTCATGTAATGCTGTGTGACTGTCAGACGCGCTCTATAATGATAAAGACACTTTTTCCCAAATGGCTTGGGATTTAGATGTGTGTTAAAAACAGAAACGGGGTGTTTTTACCCCAATGTTGACAGGTATGAAACTTTGGCTGTCATAAGCCAACAGTTTTATGAATGTTTATTTAATGTGCATAGTCTTTAATGTGTTATTAATAATTTTATTCCATTTCTTAATGTTCAAAGCAACATAAGAGACTTTTTTTTTATTTTTCGAAAAAGCCACCAGCTGTTAGCCTATGCCCATGTCACTGACATGCACAGGTATGATCTCTCTTGCGCCCGCACTCCCTCTCTGTCTGTTTGTCTGTCTGTCCCTTCTGATTCAATGGGGACTAGATCTCATAACTAGATGTCATAACTGATGAAAATTCTGTGAAATTCAGTCAACTAATTCGATGCAAAGAGCAAAACTAATTTTAACTTGTCTATTACTTAGCAAATGACCATGGAATAAGCGGAATAATCAACTGCTTGGTGTGCGTTAAAGCAGTGGTCCTCAACCACCGGGCCCGTGGATCAATTGGTACTGGGCCGCACAAGAAATCATTAATTATTTTCGTTTTATTTATTATCTGAGTCAGAACAATCTTTTATTTTGAAAAATGACCGCATTCTCTCGATTACAGCTCCGTCACTTAAGCCCCCAAATTCAACCAACAATCAGCAAAATGAGTAAGAAACAGACATCTTTGGAAAGTTTCTTTGGTAAGGGGAAAAGGTCCAGTGAAGGACCCACAAACTGCCAAGGAATAGATCCGCAACCCATTTGTCAACAAATCAGGTAAATCCACCATGTCTGTGAAAGAAGATCAACTGATGGAGATCTCAAATGACAGCAGACTTTTAGGGGCCGTTCGCATATCGCGTCTTTTCTAGAGTTTGTTATTTACAATGGAGGTGTGCAGCTTGTGTGCACAAGCGGCGTGATGCGCTCGCGCCTTCCAGATGCACGCAGTTAAATGAATGCCGCGAGCGTGCCGCAAGCGCGCTGTGAGTCACGTAACAAAAACTGACCAATCAGCTTCATACTTTGTAAGGAATATACACATTTAGGTAGACTAATTATCTCAGACAAACACAGAACACCCACACACTGCACATTGTTTCTGAAGATAATCCCGTATAGCATCTTTAGGTAAAGTCATTTGAAGTGTTCATTTGATTCAACTTAAAAATTAAGCCAGCCACAAATTTGTCCACTGCAGATGAGTTCCACTTTTACAGTCCCCATGAACCGGAAGCCGCAACTCTTTTTATTTTTTTATTTTTTGTATTGTGACGCAGTTCTAGAGAAACAGAATATTAAATGATAATCAGTGAACGTGGCTTGTTTTTTTCTACTAAAAGCTGATTGCATGTAGTAAAGTAGGCAATTCATTCAGAAAGTTTGGGAAAAGGGTTTTGGGAGAGTTATCACAACCTAACAGACACCTCATCCCCACCATTTTTGTTTGTTGTCATAACGCTGTCAAAACTGACAGTTGAAGGGGCGTGGTTAAGTATGTTAGCCACGCCTAATACCTTAGAAAGACGTAATGTGAGAATTTAACTAAAAACAAGCAGGAAGTGCGTTTTCGGGGTTTAATTAAAGATTACAAGGGCAAACTATTTTTTTCTTAATGACTTGCACAGATGAATTTTCACCACAAAACAAGCAACGTGAGCTAACAAAATCAATATGGTTAGTTTTACTTTCATGTGTACTTTAAATTGACATTGTATTTTAAATCCTCTTGTATCTTAGACCTGAAGTTATTTTATACACCGTGACAACTAATTCCAGCAATTCATGACTCAGTTTAGCCTGACTTCATCTAATCAGTCATACGCTACTGAAACACACTGTAAGGAGGAGACAGTTAGATAATTATTTGGCTGATACTTAGCTGAAATTATCCGCAGCAGCTGAGCTACAGTACATCAACATCCTAATCTATTATGGTAGTAAATAAAAGGAAAAGGCAACAGAGGGATGGCTAAGGGGGCAGAAAAATCTCCCTCTCTCTCTCTTTCATGCAGGGTTACATAACTACAGGACATGACAGCAACTACATTCCACAGTCTGGGCGTTTAGCTACAAGATCAGACAGACAGCTGCAGACACCCGCTAACAAGACGGCATGCTTCACACACACACAAATGCAGAAACATTCAAGTGAAAAACAGTGTTTGTGCTATCGCAACTGAGTAATGATTTAGGAATAGATGTGCAAATTGGTTACTATTAGTTCACATGTTATGGAGGATTTATAGGCAATTTTATACTAAAATACAGACTGATTAACTGAACATTTAAAGTACAGGTTGTGTTGCAATCAATCATTCAATCAATAAATCCAGTAATTTCAAGACTTTAAAAGATGAGATGCTGCTTTCAAACAGGCATTTAGGAAACTATGATATTACCCTGGAAGTCCTTATAAAGATATTAAAGTCATTAAACAATGAGTAAACTGTTTCTAAATACGCTTCTTGTGATTAAAAAAAAGAGTTTCCTTAATGTCTGACTACTTTGCATGATTCTTTTTGGGTAGTTTAATCAGGTAAAACCCACAAAATCCAACTAAATCTATGATATTCCATGCAAATCAAAATAAAAACAACAGACACCAGTGTAACTCATTAAATGAGGTGCAATTATGGTTTCTATGGATTAAACAATGTTATTGTTATTAAAATCATAATACGGTGTCCTATACAGTAAGTTTTACTCTATGCTAGTGCCATGGCTAATTTGACCGCTCAAAAATGAATAATAAGCTTCAACTCTAAAGGAGAAAATCAACATCTCACAATTATCTCTTGAACACAAGCTGCTTTTGTTAGATGCGATCCGACTAGAAAGTTCTATCTGAGGCAGGAAGAGACAGATTTCAGTCTGTGTAACAGAAAATAAATGATATATTCAGTATAGTTTCTCTACATTGGAATAATGAATAAAGAAGTGGTATTTATAATACCACTCCAGAGAGTAAAAATATTGTGCTATTGTGATAATTACACTGTCATCCAACAGCATATGAAATTCTGCATTGCTCATAGTTCGTTGTAAGATATTAAAGGGATAGTTCACAGAAAACTGAAAATTCTGTCATCATTTACTTGTTTGAAACATGTTGGGTGTCTTTCTTCTGTTGAACACAAAAGAAAAAATATCAAAGGAATGTTGGATAAATGTTCAGAAGTGTGAGGAATGTTAATTTTTGTTTGAACTATCCCTTTAAGTTGACCTGTGATCAATACTACTTCTCCATTCTATTGTTTTTGGGGCTTTTTTGCGCAGGGTATTTTACAATTTATTTGTTAAAGCATTATAAGACATTAACTGAACAAACTAGTTAGGTGGTGAATCCAATTACAAACTTTGATTTGAAGCAAAGTGGTCAATTAAAATCAGACAAAGAGAAAAAATGACTGGCCTTAATTAAGAAAAGAATTACAATCTCATGAACAACACAATCAAATAAAAAATAATAAATGAAGAAATGAAAACTATTCTCTGAATAAATTTAGAAAGCATAGAGAGACTGACTGACTGATTATGTCACTTTCAATGCTTCTTGGAGTAAGTGGAGCTGAAGATGCTCTTTGCTAACTGCAACTCTGTGATTAGTGGAATTTACTATGCAGAATAGGCATGGGCAGTATAAGGTTCTGACAGTATGATAACCTTGGATAAAAATATCACGATTTTACAGTATCACTGTATTGTGATTATTACTGTGATTACTAAAACAAGTTATTTTTAAATGTCTGAGTAAAAAACAACAACGTTTCCCCCCATTGAACACAATATATTTTGTTTTGAGAAACATTTAAAATATTTTGGACCAGTACTTTTAATGTAATGGTTTCTTTTCAGCTTGACAGACTAATGCCATAAAAAACTAAATACAATACACTAAAAAAAATGATGTCTGCAAAATTTATATGTGTTGAATTTAAACAAATTAAATTTATTAATGTTCAACGTAATTTGTTTGTTTAAAATCAGCCCAAATAACTTGTTTACAACTACTTAACTTAAAAAAAAAAAAGTAAATCCAAAGAATCATCTTTGAATATTTTTTTCAGTGTAGTTGTGAAAAACATGTAAAAAACAAACAAACAACAACCAAAAAAACCTACATATCCCTTAGAAACGGTATAAAGAAAACTTTGGTGGTAAACCTTGAAACCGGTTATCGTCCCATGCCTAGTGCAGAATTATTAAGAGGTTAATGTAGTTTTTCAGCACACGTTTTGATTAAAGATTTCAGTGGATTAACTTGCAGATTTACAATTTTTTTCTATGGATTAACCTTTTCAATTTTCACCTCAAGAATATCAATTCGAGTGAAAGTTAATAATGACAATTTTGATTTCATGAAAATTTTACTGTAAGTCTTCTTTAAAGGCTTCTGATAAGCAAATGAATGTTCTATGATGCTGCGCTCTAAAAATGCTGAGACAAATCCAACTATTGGGTTAAAAAACAAAGAGAAATGTTTGTACATGTTTGCCCTGCATTTATTTACAGCATGATCAACAAATGCAGGTGGATATGGTATGTGTAGTCCAATGTGATTTTTTCTTTTCTTTTTTTCTGGAGAAAGATAAACCTTGCCCTTGCTTACGCAGCAAGTAATCTACAAGTCAACACACATTAAATAAAAAGAAACTTGACCCTTTTTACAATAATAACCACCACAATAATGACACTTCAAAAACCACAAAAAAGCTACTTATTTTATAATATTCTTCAATGCAAATATTACAGCATATTTCTTTACAATCATTCTGGGGTACAGAAAAAAATATACTGAACAATCTCCCATGACATAGCAGCCTACAACAATCAAATACAGTGCGTGTACATCAAAAGGCCTTTATATGCTGTTCAATGCTGTGTTTATAAGCTGAAGTCGATAATTCGTATCGCTAATAATAAAATGTGTGCAGGCCAGAGATTTGAGTGTTTATTGTGAAACCGCTGGTGCTGTGATCGATATGCGCAAACACAGGCCTCACACGCGCGCCCACAGCGAATCACGATGGCACATTTGACATAACAGCAGCACGCCCTGTATCTGTCATCCTATTTACTGACTTAAACAACTCTATGATCATCTTTTCTTCACTTACATGTAATGCACCATCACAATGAAGGCCTAATTGAAATATAAATAAATAAACGATGTCAAATCAGCATCAAAACAACGAATTGCCTGTCTGTTTCTCTATCCCAAGGTGCTTCTTTTGAGTAATTATGATCATAAATCGCTTTTCTAAAAGCTTAGAAAATCATCTGTCATACAGTAAAAGCCCATTATTCCGACCTTTAATGTTAACGACGATGAACGCATAAAAACGGGCGTATGTGAGCGGACATAACGGTGCACGCGCACACGCCAAAAACGCCTGTATCTTACAATTTAAAAACAACACAACCCTCGCTAATGTCGCGTTAATAACCAATAAAACCACAATCACTGTTTAATATGAATCAGCAGCAGTGATGTAAGATTTGCCAGCGGGCAGTCCCGTTAGCTTCAACCGCACCGTGTTTACCACGTTCCTTTCAAATGATGAAAAACAGAGGCACGTTTATACTCACATTGACGATAAATGTCATGTCTACGGCTCCCAGATATCAGGATGTCAAATCACGGTGAACAATCTTGACGTTTGGGTTGATTTTGTGGTGAAGATACTGAGCGCAACAGCGGCGCAGCGCTGAGAGACGTGAACGGCGCTACGTCAGATGATGCGCGCACCCGCCCTCGCGCTCACACAAACTGCGCGTCCGTAGAATGCTGACTTTTGGGCATCTTTACGGTGATGGAGGTCACAAACCAAGTCTGTTTGGGTCCAGGTGAGAGGGGTTGGAAACTGTGGCTTGATAGCGTGAGGGCGGGTTAGGGTATTGGACTGCTGGTGCCCTGCAGGCAGCTCTTTGTTTAGGCTACTCTCCGGTCACTGCGTTTCTCATTGTTCGGTGGAAGAAAGCCTGCCTTCATTCTCAGTACGGAGAGTTAAATAGCTGGCGTGTCTCATGAATGGACTGAGGGCCCGTCTGTCTGGAGCAGGGGTGGGCAAACTCGGTCCTGGAGGGCCGGTGTCCTGCACAGTTTAGCTCCAACTCTGATCAAACACACCTGCCTATAGATAATTAGTGATCTTGGAGACACTGATTAGCATGTTCAGGTGTGTTTGATCAGAGTTGAAGCTAAACTATGCAGGACACCGGCCCTCCAGGACCGAGTTTGCCCACCCCTGGTCTGGAGGGTTCACCTAAATTTTAGTCAGGAAAAACAGGGATTGCAGTTGCTCCAAAAGTGTTTGTGTGATATTTAGTGTAAGATATTAAGTGTAAAAGTGATATTTAGGGCACATAAGACAAGTATAAATATCATTCCATAGAATTAAAAATAAAATAAATAATAATTAAAAATAAAAAATCTTTTATTTTAGGTGAACTTGATCTTTTAATGTAATAATTTGATGATAAAAAGTGTGACTTGCGGGAAAAGCAGATGAAATAAACAATAATGTATCATTCAGTTAATTCAAAAATATTGTCAGACATATTTAGAACAAGAATCATTTCGTCACCTTATAATTATAAGGTTCTATCTGACATTTTTGTCAAAATTGAGTTATTGACATATTATTATTAAATGAAAACTCATTTACATTATGGGAAGTTGTTTACATTTTAAGACGTTTTATTTAAAAAACAAATGTTACACACATACTGTTTGCTATGGAATGCAAAAACTTTGAAGCTCAATATCTCAAAATCTTTCAGAATGCAGATAGAACCTTATAATTCCAAGGTGACGATTTGATGACATTAAAAGCCTAGTTAAGGATCACCATACTATACAGCCTCAAATTATAAAGTAGTAATTATTACTTCATAATAATTGATTACTCAATAATTATTTTTCTTTCAAATAAATGCCAATTGTGTTGATAATGGTTTACAATGCCATGGGAGGAATATACAGAACTTGTAAAAGCTGTGCATATCTCAACAGACTCATGAAGTCTAAAAATTGTGACTCAACATTTTTAAAACATGTAAAAGTATTTTATTTGTACAAAATAGTTTTGTTTTTACAAAAATTGCATAGTACATCCAGTTTGATGTACACAAATAAAGCTGATTATTCATTATAAAAGTGTTTTAATGATCAAATTGATCCATTGAATACTGAATAATATGTTCAAATTGATCTTTTCATTTCTTTTTGAACTATAACATTATTTTCCTTGTTATTTTCGAATGGAAATCTTTGGGATACAGTCTTTGTGAAGTTTTAGAAAAAAAATATGCAAAGCAAGCTGCGATTGTGATGTCAAAATGCATTACATACACATATACACCCACATACACAGATGTGCACGCATCACAGTCAGTGAATTAATGAAGAGAAGCACCAGAAATATACAATATGATAATTAGCTTGTAACAAATCTGTAAAGTTTAGTGTATGGTATGGGTTAAGCCATTGTGGCTTCCTGTCGTTGGATTACTGTAGCATATGTGACTCTTCATCAACTTGCTGAGCAGATCCTAAAATAAGTAATGAGTGGCTGACGTTTATTTATATCAAGGTCCTTGATCACGTCAGTAATATTTGAACTAAACTATATGAGGACCATGCTTCAGCATTGTTTCTCATTTCACATGATAAGATGGCTCTGTTATAGAGTTTCTAAAAGTACAATTTCATTCCAAAGGTCAGAGAGGGATTGAAAATTGGTAATGTAAATATAAGTTATGAAGGCAAAACAATGGTTGGTTGTGAATTGACTATAAAATACTGGGTGTGGAGCATGTTGAATTCTGGACTCATGTCAAGGGGTTAGTGGACAAAGTACCTGGAAGAGAAGAAGAGCCAGAAACAGTGCTTTGAATCTTTGACCTATACACATTATAGAGATATATATGACACTGATTTTAGCCAACTGAAACTGCCAGATGCTCTTGGAAATTGCCTATACGTGAAGGCATAAAAACTGCAACAATAACTATAGTCATTGAAATTATTTTTCACATTTAAAATGCCCCTTTAATGCTATTTTAAGTTTTCCTAAAGGGACAGTAAAAAAATTGACTCATCCTTAAGGCAGTTTGAAACCTTTATATGTTTCTTTATTCTGTTAAACACAAAAGAAGATATTTGAAGAATGCTGAAAACATGCAACCATTGACTTTTTTACATAATAGAAAAAACAAATACCACTGAAGTCGATAGCTACAGGTTTTCAGCTTTCTTTAAAATATCTTCCTTTGTCTTTAATAGAAGTAAGAAACCCATAAAGGTTTGAAACAAATAAAGGGCAAGAAATGACAGAATTTTCTTTTTTGGGGGAACTATCCCTTTAATTTTCTTTTAGAGGTCTTCAACATTAAGTTTCCATGAATCTAAATCACCTCTTTTCTCACAGCATGGTCTGTCTGTTCTCAGATGGTGCAGTCTGTTGTGATTGTAATATGGTTTTTGACATGTGTTGTAAGTCTCAGACCAGTTACAGATCTGAATTTCTGTTCCAGAGGCCTCCTCGGGACAGTGTTATAAACAGTAATAATGGTGTTGATCATCAATTTGAAACTAAACCTTTGAAAGCGCATACAAGGCAGATTTTGCTGTCGCAGCACAGAACCTACATCTTGACATGCTGACAAATCTCTTCCAGGCCTGAGAAACACTACAGTGTTTGACAGTGTTTCCATGCAGGAAGTAAGGCTGAAATTGCTGAAGACCTCAAATAGTCTTTGAACTGAACAGTCATATTACATGAAAGGTAAGATGAAGAGTTCAGATGCAAAAGCCTTGTTTGAATTATTCATTTTATAAAATGAGCATTTTTCTCAGCCTCCAATGTTTATTCATTTATTCATTCATTTTCTTTTCGGCTTAGTCCCTATTAATCTGGGGTCACCACAGCGGAAGGAACCACCAACTTATCCAGCATATGTTTTACGCAGCGCATGCTCTTCCAGCTGCAACCCATCACTGGGAAACATCCATACACTCTCATTCACACACATACACTGCGGACAATTTAGCTTATTCGATTTACCTCTACCGCATGTATTTTGACTTATGGGGGAAACCAGAGCACCCGGAGGAAACCCACGCAAACACGGGGAGAACATACAAACTTCACACAGAAATGCCATCTGACCCAGCCAAGGCTCGAACCAGCAACCTGCTTGCTGTGAGGCAATTGTGCTACCCACTCCGCCACCGTGCTGCCCCCTCCAATGTTTATGTTCAGTTATTTCACTTTGAAGGCATTGAAATTAATTATTCATTACCATAAAAAAATAAAATGACTCAATCCACAGACAGAAAAATGGCCAATTCGAATGTTATTTACTGGATTGAATGGGCGTAATCAGTGGTTATCAGCTGAGACATATGAGCCAGTAGAGGCCTTCTGCGCCTACTGGTAGGCACAGAAGGCTGTTGTCATCCGTCCACATGGTTAATCATCTATAGATCACATACGGCTGCAGCCGGAAGTTGATGAGAATTATTTATATTATTTATTAAATTTCCCATTAATTGTATTTTATTAACGTCTACCCCAACCCTAAACCAAACCATCACAGTAATGTAAAAACAGATCTGGATCTGGACTCTTCTCTATTAGTATAATACAATGTGGTTAGGTTAACAATGTGGACGGATGATAACAGCCTTCTGAGCCTACCAGTAGGTGCAGAAGGCCCCTACTGGCCCATATCTATCAGCTCATAACCACTGATAATGCTCATTCAATCAAGTGGTAACATTCGAAGGCGTGAAAAAATCTAAATTTTTAGAAGAATATTTCAGACGGCATTTAGAGGATTTTTGCATCTGAACTCTTCATATCTGAAATAAAGGCCCAATCCCAATTCTACCCCTTAGCCCTTCACCTCACCCCAATTCTCTTTAGCTTGAAAGAGTAGAGCTCAGAGGAAGGGCTAGATATCCCTTCAAACGGAGATTTTTCAGGACCACACTCGAAACCAAGGGGTAAGAAAATCTCCCAGAACACCCCATCTACAACGACAGCATAGCTGCGCACGGAAGTCAGGAGATGCACAAATTAGTATTTTTTGTCATTATTACGAATTTTTACAACAAACAAGCACATGTTTTAATACATTCATAACCGTGTTCGTGTTTTACCATCATGCTTTAAAAAAAAAAAGGCTAAAATAAAAACCGGTAAATTTTGCTATCTATAATACATAATAATAACTCCTGTACAGCAGTCCTACAACATTCTGACACTCGATGACACTCGAATACCCTGTCAGAAAAGTCTAGTGGCTGGGAATGAGTTTTTTACAGTGTCTGCTATAATGCTAATGTTGTTTTCTTGTGTTTACATTGATGAATATGGCCACTGTCAAAATGCACAGTACAGTTACGAACTTATTGCCACATTAGATCGGTATGATATCATGATATATTTGCCTTCTCTGATTTCCTGAAGATAAATACCAAAAAATAACGCAACTGGAATAACTACAGCAGTCGCCATCGTCAATCTCACATGAAGCAAGAGATCGCGATGACATATGATGACGTGTGCAGATGTTGTAGTGGTGTCCCATTTCTTAGGGGTAAATTTTGAAGCCCTTCCCCTTCACACTCTGTTTCGAGGGTCAAGGGGAAGCGGTAGAGTTACAAACATAGAATTGGGATTGGGCGATAGATTAGTACTTAAAGTATGGCCACTTTAATGTTGTCAAAATCCGATACCAAAAAGAACAGCAATATTTACCTGCTCTCCATTGGTGTTCAGTCGACAGACATTAGAATGTAACGATTGGTGATTTTGTCCCACTCCCATATAAACTTTTCAGATGACTTTGTAAAACATGATATCGATGAGTGAACATTAAAAAAAAGACACGCACTGCCAATTTTAAATATACAATTGAAAAAAATATAAGCTATCCATATGAAAAAAGCTTTGGTGGACACTCCAGCATGGCTGTTACTCCTGTAGTAATGATGACAGTGGAAAAGACGAGTGCTCGCTGTGCTTCAGGGTAGTTCAGTTTGTCAAGTCAATGGTTTTTAGTGCGTGTATAAACTTCTATATTCATATCAACATCACACAGCAGCTGTGAACTGATCTCCAAGTGTTTAAACCCTGTAAACAGCGTGTTATAGCTCCGGCTGAGCCCTCAGAAAGAAGCGTCTTTAACAGCGCGAAACATCTGCAGTGATGTGGGTTCAACTTTCTGTTTAGGGTTCTGTTCTCTCCCGACCGGGCTGTACCCTGCGGATCGACCTGTGGGCTTGAACCCAGGGGAGCGTCCGGCAGGAGTGAAGCCTGCAGAGCGAGCCGGTGCGGGTCGCCGGAGGAATCTGCGAGATGTCACAAGGTCACCGTAGCCTTGGGCATGAGAGAAGGCGTAACCAGAGCGGCGTGTGCTCCTGCGGGTCAGCCGAGGACGTGGCCGAGGAGCCGGCTCCTTCATCTGACGCATCTTATACCTCACCTGGAGGTAACAAGCAATAAGGAAATAATCACTTGTTTATTGTTTTTCAATCCACTCATGTTTTCCATCCATTTCAGCAAGCACTGAGACTCTTTCTCTATTGCTGTTATTCACTTTATGACAATTTTTATACTACTGTTGTTACCACAGTTTACAGTAAAATGTGTATATTTCTTCTCATTCTGGAATCCAGTGATGATGGGCTTTTGAATTATTGGAAAATAATGCACACTCGTAGCACCCTGAACTTCGTACTTTATAGTATACTGTACACATGGGTAGAGCATTAGCTTTAGCCGATATGCTTCTTTGACTAGTTATAGGTTTGCATTTTAAGCTATGTATTTCACTTTATGGTCCTACTTTATATTAACCTCCTAGGGCTTAGTGGCCACATACGTGGACAGCTCATTTTAGCTCTTAAGTGGCTATTAAAAATACTTTGAATGTTTTATATTTTGTTACAGACATACAGTGTTATCCTGCAACTGTTTTGCAGCATATGAAATGTCCCAAACACTATTTTTAACTGTCCAAAATTGGCAAAATATGTTGTTTTTACACTCTGATAGTCAAAACATGTTCAAAAAAGTATATGTTATATATGCATTAAAAAACAGTCAGGAAAAAGTGTTTAATGTAAAGTTGGACCACAAGCTACCCAAGATACTTAGGTTTTATTCTAATAAGGTTCCAATAAGCCCAAATAGCAAAGAGAAATAAAAAAATGCATGTAAAAAAACACCTTGGGCCTTAAGAGGATAAGTGGCCTTAACTAATATGTACTTGCACTGAAATTAATAATTTGTATCTATGTACCTATTGTGTAAATGAATACATGTTTTTACATTGTACTTATTCTTGATTAAATACCTGCACGTAATTACATCTGTAATTCAATTCTGTAATTACATTTTTGAGTACATTTTATTTTTGTTGAATACTAAAAAAATCTTGTGCAAACCTTACAGTTATAAATATAAAATAACTGTTTGAATAGACGCTGAACACAAAAACATACAAGTGCAACTTCATAACAAATAAACGTATAAATTATTAAGTATTATTAAGAAATGATGAAGCTGTCAGTGCAATAGCTTAGTGGTTAGTGCGCCGACATATGGTGCAGTAGCACGCCAGGGCGTCCTAAGTTCAAATGCTGGCTTGAGGACATTTCCCAACCCTACCCCCGTCTCTCATACCCACTATGCTTTCTGTCTCATTAAAGTCCTATCTATAAAAAAGCCAAAAATAAATCTTAAAAAAAAAAAGAAATGATGAAACTAAAGATAATATATGTAATTAAATACTCTTAGTTTACATATTTTGGCAGATGAAGAAAATATAAAGCACATTTTATATTTAAGATGTTTTAAATATATATAAATTCATGCTCTTGACTGAAGGTCCATCTACAGGTATTTTTCTAAACAGCAGCAGGTCAGATTTTCATTCATTCATTCATTTTCCTTCGGCTTTGTCTCTTTGTCTCAGCGGAATGAACCGCCAACTATTCCAGCATATGTTTTACGCAAAGAATGCCCTTCCAGCTGCAACCCAGTACTGGGAAACACACTTGTACACTCTCACACTCATATACTATGGCTTGACCTATACTGCATGTCTTTGGGGTGTGGGGGAAACTGGAGCACCCAGAGTAAACCCACGCAGACACAGGGAGAACATGTAAACTCCACACAGAAATGCCAACTGATACAGCCAGGACTCGAACCAGCGACCTTCTTGCTGTGATGTGACAGTGCTTACCACTGAGCCACCGTGCCGCCCCCAGGTCAGATTTTTCACCACAAAATATGGTTTATTAATTTTAAAATTTTTTATTATTTTTGTGAATTATATCATTTTAGATATTTTAGTAACAGTTGTCAGTTTCATTCAGTTTTACTGTTTCATTTATTGTGAATATTTTTGGCAAGCTTGGCAAGTATAACTGCATTGAGATCAGCACTGTTGCTACAGAGAAATGTCATGTAGCTTTTCAGCTGTAGCACTGTTTTATTAATAAATGTCACCCAGCAGTGCAACAGTGCAGCAGTGCAACCCTGCAGTTTATTTATTTATTTTTATTTATTTTTTTTATTTTTATTTTTTACGAGTGTGTCTCTGTACTGTATGTAAAAGAAAAGACAAAAAAGTAATGTATTATGGAACTGTAATGCAGTCAAAACCAGTCCCTGAAAATAACTGCACACCTTGGAACCTTTTATAGCCAATCAGAATCAAGCTTCCAACAGCCTTGTAGTGTAAGGGCATGTAACTAATTACTGAACATTTGGAATATTGTGAAGTGTAAACTGAATGAAGAATGAGTTGTACATTGATTAGTGTGTGTGTGTGTGTGTGTGTGTGCGTGTGTGTGTTTGCGTTAAGATGATGTGATGTCCAGTAACTGTACCTTGTCATTGATGGTAGGATAAATCTGGCTGTAGATGAACCGGTAAGCAACCACAGGCAAGACACATAGTAAAGCCGTCAATGCAACGGTCAGCCACACATTGGGCTGGTTAAGACAATTTCGGGCAGTTCCTATAAAAATATCACAAACATACAGTGTATGCACTTTACTAGACTGTACACTTTTACTTGAAAATGCAAAACAGCATCTGAAATGAAGACCACATTTTGATATGCTACAGTACATAGCTACAGGATTATGTATAGACTTATGAATTATGTATATATACATAAGATTTATGTATACATACAATGGTGGCCAAAACTATTAGAACATTATGACTTTCACCAGCTAAAAATGGGTTTGAGTCAGTAGAAAATATTTTATAGATTCTAAATTAGATTATAAATATAGATTCCCAAATGCAAGAAATGAAGAAAGAGAATAAACAGAGACAAAATAAAGAACCCCAGACCAAGACACTTCCAGAAATGTCTTTCCAAACAAACTGGATAATGCTGAGATCAGATTTAGATTATTTAATTATTCTGCATATTTTTACTATGAAGTTTTTAAGTTTAATTTCTGCTCCAATGACGATGATGATGATGAATTAACTCTGCAGTTTAAAGTGACTTTTATTATACATTTGAAACAATATATTGTATAAAAATAATCTAGTTATATAGAAATCTGTACCATAAAAAAGAATACTTTCTTTGTACCATAATTTACAAGACCAGCCCAAATAATGTATTGCTTTGTGTGTCTTTGTGTGTGAAAAAGTGTTTGCCTCTAAACCAAAGTGAACTTGGGTTCTGCAGCAGAATATTCATCCAAAGCACACCAATAAATCCACTTCTGACTGGGTAAAGAAAAACAAAATAAAGACTTTAGACTGGCCTAGTCAAAGTCCTCATCTCAATCCAATTGAGATGCTGTGGAATGACCTTAGAAAGGCGACTGATGCTCAAAAACCCTTTAAATTTCAAAAGTGGCTGAATTACAACAATTTTGCAAAGATGGGCCGATATTCCTCCACAGCATTGTAACAGACTCACTGCAAAACATAAAAATGCTTGCTTGCAGTTGTTGCTCCTAAAGGTGGCCCAACCAATTATTAGGTTCAGGGGGCAAACAATTTTTCACACAGGGCAATGTAGTTTTGTAAATATTTTTCCCTTAATAATTAAAAACTAATATTTTTTCTTCTGGAGAAAGTCTTATTTGTTTTATTTAGGCTAGAATAAAAGCAGTTTTTAATTTTTTAAAAACTATTTTAAGGTCAAAATTATTAGCCCCTTTAAGCTATATATTTTTTCCGATGGTCTACAGAACAAACCATCGTTATACAGTAACTTGCCTGATTACCCTAACCTGCATAGTTAACCTAATTAACCTAGTTAAGCCTTTAAATGTCACTTTAAGCTGTATGGAAGTGTCTTGAAAAATATCTAGTCAAATAATATTTACTGTCATCATGGCAAAGATAAAATGAGTTTTTAAAACTATTATGTTTATAAATGTGTTGATAAAAAATCTCCTCTCCCTTAAACTGAAATTGGGGAAAAAAATAAACAGGTGGGGCTGAAAATTCAGGGGGGCTAATAATTCTGACTTCAACTGTGTATATATATATATATATATATATATATATATATATATATATATATATATATATATATATATATAGAAATAATTTTTTTTATTTACACAACAGTTCTGTCTGGTTCTTGAACCTGATTGGTTGATAGCCATGCAATATTCTGCCAGTAACAGCACTCGTACTGCCTCTTCACCCTTGTGTATCACTCCGCCCACATACAGCAACAAGCAGAGTCAGTTTGACAAATATTGGAGCTGTTGGGCAACATAATGTAATTATGAGGTTTTTTTTAGTCGAGAATGTATTTGCTTAGATTGCAACTATGCAATTTATTTATAAGGATAGTGTCTATTTTAATATATTTATAATTTCTGAGAAACAGCACATCAGTGGCCATACTGAGTAAAGACGGTTGACGTTGTCCATCCACAAAATGGAAACAGAGATCGCATAATAAGCCCTTAGAGGAGGAAAAATACAGCGTAATTTTAAACTACAGCAGATCGAATCATTATTAAACAGATAAGTGATATTCTATGTTGATCTCTCTCTTTTGTATGTTGCAGTGCTGTATTTATACCATATGATTGTATTGTATTGAGTGTGAGATGGGACTCGCATGTCAGAAATGTGTGTTGTGTTGGCAGAAAGAAAGAAGAAATGCCCGCATATGTTTAGCGTTTTTCCTTATTGCAAACAGAACAGCAATCTGGTAGTAATTGCGTTTCTTTTTCCGGTGGTAATTATTGTGCTATCCCGATTGCAACAGAGAAATACTGTAGGCTCTAATAGACTGTAATACTGCAGGGAGATTTCTCTGTAGATTGATGGCATTTCATGTCACGTTCAGCCTTATAATCTTGAAATGTGAGCAAAATCACCTGTTTTGTCATCACTTTAGACATTATGCTAGAGAATCATTCCAACACTAGCTCTAAAGTGACGTTGGTGAATTGGTAAGGGTTTCTGCTGTTTTGATGTCAGCTGCAGATGTGAATGAATGGCGGTAGAAAGTAGTTCCTAACACAAAAGTGTTTTGAGACTCTCCTTGTTTGATTTTCTTTTTTATATACATGATTATGCCGTCAAACTGCTGTATAAATGCAATATCACACTCGATGTGGCTGTATATTGTCACTGGTGGGACACTAAGGCACTCGGTCTGCGGTCTTGTGCCAACACACGCCAATATATAGCCACATTGCACTGCTACGAGTGTGAGATATATATATATATATATATATATATATATATATATATATATATATATATATATATATATATATATATATATATATATATATATATATATGTGTGTGTGTGTGTGTGTGTGTGTGTGTGTGTGTGTGTGTGTGTGTGTGTGTGTGTGTGTGTGTGTGTGTGCGTGTGTGTGTGTGTGTGTGTGCGTGTGTTCTCCTTACCTATAAAAGCAAAAGAAGCTGGACGTAACTTGAAAAGTCCATCAGTATACATGGTGAAGGTCAAAAAGAAAAACATTCCCAAACTTCCCCAAACGAACAGATGGTTGACCACAGTCCAGTACGAGAGGTCCAGTCCCAACTATAGCAAATACAGAACAGAAATTATGTAAAATAATTGCCATTCAATAAATTTCATCAGTCACAACCACAATGCAGCATGAAACTGACCTGCACACAAACAGTGACAGTGAGGCAGGTTTGAGTAATGAGTGCGAATGACTGATAGTCTGCTCCATCTCTGCCGTCGGCTCTGGCAGTGTCGTATGTAGCAGCATAAGGCACGAAGAACAGCACTAGAGAACTGTAGCAGCTGTGAAGCGCACACATCATGAAGGCACGCTTACTGAAGTACTGACTCAACTGACCCAGCACATACAGCTGAGGGAACTCCAGACTCCAGTTAGCATTCACATCCTGAACAAACATACTAATCAATAGCAAGTCATATTTCATTTCAATCAACATCCTCCTTTATGACAAATAATATACAACTGAAATCCTACAAGGTCCCATTCGCTGCCTTAATAACACTCATGAGGGTGGTTAATAGAAATGTTTTAAAGTTTACTGAAGGTTAATAAAAAATCCACTGCTCTCATTCTCCAAAAATATGTTTTTTCGATAACTGACTGAATCCAACATCAAGCAGAATGTAATTCATCTGGACACACACAAACCTATTTGTTTTAAACTATTTTGTAACTTAATAAAAGCATACATCAAATAGAATAAAACACTTAGGAAATCATGTTATTTAAATGACTAAATATGCATTAAAATGATAAACATAAACTAATTCAGATTATTAGGAGAACATTATTATACAGTACATGTTCCTACCTGATCAAACAGACTCATTCCCAGAACAGGCAGGGCAGTGTATACCAAATTATACAAAGTGATGAAGCCTTCATCATATACTGTCTGAAAGAAGAAAAAAATATAAACATATTTGCGTTTAATAGAATGTTTTAGCTAAGGTAATTGCAAAGGAAAAAATAAGTGTTTTAGGCTCACCTGAGCAGAAAAGCCGCAAAAAAATGCATACCAGAAGTGCACAAAGGTAAAGGTGAAGTTCTTATAGAAGAAGTAGCGCAGAAACTTGCACATGCGCAGGTATGACCAGCGTCCGTGAACCAGCAGGAGGCGCTGCAGGAAGCGGAACTGAGCGAAGGAGAAGTCGCTGGACAGCACAGCCTGCATCCCCTCCTGACCACTGATACCCACACCAATATGAGCCGCTGCAGAGAGAGAATAAAGAGCATTTAATTACTCTTAATAATAAATAAAAATACATAATGTGAACAAAAATACCTTTTGCTAGTACTGTAACTAAAGAATCATAAGCCAAGATTGACTATGTTAGTTGACAATTAAGAGACCACTTGATAATGTATTTCCTTGCATTCATGATTTATATTGTAGTTATTGTTTTTCCTTTCAAATAAAAAATACTATACTCACTCACCTAGGTCCCTGATTACAGAGGTCTCTATTTTATACTATACTATACTACACTGTACAAAACTATATACTAAACTATATTGTACTTTACTACTGTATACTAAAAAATACTACACTATACTCACTCACCTTAGTCTCTGATATATCAGAGGTCTCCATTTTATACTATATTATGATATACTGTTCTGTACTATACTATATACTAAACTATACTGTACTATACTACTGTATACTACAAATACTATACTATACCCACTCACCTTTGCCCATGATTTATCAAAGGTCTTTATTTTATTCTATACTATACTGTACTATACTATACTATACTGTACTATACTATACTATACTATACTATACTATACTATACTATACTATACTATACTAAAAATACAATTCTATACTCACTCACCTTAGTCCCTAATTTATCAGAGGTCTTTGTTTTATACTATACTATACAGTACTATTGTAAACTAAATAAATAAATAAATACTATACTTTACTTACTCACTTTAGTCCCTGATTTATCATAGGTCTCTATTTTATACTATACTATACTATACTATACTATACTATACTATACTATACTATACTATACTATACTATACTAAAAATACTAAACTATACTATACTATACTATACTATACTATACTATACTATACTATACTAAAAATACTAAGCTATACTATACTATACTATACTATACTATACTATACTATACTATACTAAAAATACTAAACTATGCTATACTATACTATACTATACTATACTATACTATACTATACTATACTATACTATACTGCTTTGTACTATTTAAAGCATTTAATTTTTGCACAAAATAAAAAGAAACCATGCTTATATTATTTTAGGCAATACAATATGAATGTTTTAACTTCAGTTTTAACTTTAACTTTTTGTTGGAATAAACATGATTTTCATTCATTCATTCATTCATTTTCTTTTCGGCTTAGTCCCTTTATTAATCTGGGGTTGCCACAGCAGAATGAACCGCCAACTTATCCAGCATATGTTTTACACAGCGGATGCCCTTCCAGCTGCAACCCATCACTGGGAAACATCCATACATACACACTCCTTCCCACACATACACTACGAACAATTTAGCTTGCCCAATTCATCTATATCACATGTTTTTGGACTTGTGGGGGAAACCGGAGTACCCGGAGAAAACCCACGCAAACACAGGGAGAACATGCAAACTCCACACAGAAATGCCAACTGACCCACCCGGGACTCAAACCAGCGACCTTCTTACTTTGAGGCGATTGTGCTATCCATTGTACCACCGTGCTGCCCTATCCCTGATTTTCAATTCACAAATGAAAATGTGCTATTCTGAGTCTGACCCTGACTTTTTGCTTTTCCAGAAAATACAAAAGAGAGATGGACTTTATTCTTCTAGGTTAATTCAAATAACAATACTAAAATACAATACTATAATAGTAAATAAACTTTGCACTAACAAAAATAAAAACAAAAATAAATAAGCACTATCTTTGATATAATTCCAGCAAATTATTGAAACTTCTTCCTTATTCTAACAGAAATACCACTTTATACTATAAAACACCACAAAGTTCCTTCTATTACTATAGATGTGTATTGACATAATGCTGCATTCACCTTTAATCATGCTGACATCATTAGCTCCATCTCCTATGGCCAGAGTGACAGCTTTCTTATACCTCTTGACGAGCTCCACGACCTGAGCTTTCTGTAGAGGAGTGACCCGACAGCAGATCACTGTCTTACACATACACGCTGTCCGCAGAAACTCCAGCTCCATGCTGCTCTCCAGAGCGAACGCCTGCAGATACCAGATACACACAGATACTAAACGATTACAGCATGAATGACAACAAGTCAGTAACACTCTAGTCTAGGCTGATATAATTAGGAACTACACTCTCATTCTGGTGTAATAATCAAAGAACCGTTCTGCCGTACCATGGCTGAAGCAGGCACAATGATATTACGCAGCGTCAACTTCTGTCAATATAACCAATGCCATGAAGCCTTTAGTGAGAGACTATTCAGAACATATTTACTTTGGTGCTGATCCTGAACCGTATCTATTTGAACTAGACTATAGGGAAGTATGTCAATTTCAGACACTGCATAATATCAGTGCATCTGTTGCATTCACAGTACTGCAGCAAAGTTCCTTGATTATTACACCAGAATGAGAGTATAGTTCTTAGCCATATCGACCTTTTCATTTTTCGTTTGTTTTAGTACACAATGTAACTACAGAAGAGTTAAGCTTAAATAGGAAAATTATTGAAACACTTTAGTCATTTTTGAGCGTTGTGTTAAAGGTCTAATCTAATACAATGATCTATGCTAAGCTAAAAGTGCTCCCACTAGACCTGCACATTGGCTAAATGGATTAATAAATGGTAAAACTGTACTATTTAACTCCCGGGGAGTTGTAATTGGAGGGGATTTTCAAAAAAGATGGGAAGCTTTCCTTTAAATTTGTTGGATTTGTTTGGTTTTGTCAAGCTGAAACCCAGAGTTTGTTCATCTTGGGAACTGAGGAATGAAAAAAACTGCAGCTAGCATCAAACTGTCTCATTATTTGCATTTGTTATATGAATCTGATCTGCTGATTGGCTGATTGCTTACATGGTATATAGCAGTTGTTCTACTCTGTTTTTTGCCATTCACACTTCCTAAATGTGACTGAATTCCAATTGAACATGCATAAAAGTTTGATTTGGACAGACAGAGAGGAAAGCATGTGTTTCTCACCAGACTGTGTCCGTTTATCACCAGTCCATATTCTCCATTCACATTTTCATCCTGAACCACTTTAGGAGTATTACCCAGGATAACCTCAGGAATAAGAAATTTATCTTGTTCAGTAGAAGGCTGCATCTTCAGACGGGCATCCCTTTGCAAAAAAAAAGAAAAAGATGTAAATTTAGGAATTTAAGAGAAAAAAAGAAAAGCACTAAATAGATTTTGCAAACAACATTTTAAATATGAAGTTCAAATTCCCCAAAGACACAACCTGGAGCCAACAACTAACCATTCTGCAACATATGCTCAAATATTTACCAACCATTAAACTGTATATGTGCTTTAATTAATTGAAAAATAGGCTTAACAAATTCAGGAAATACACCTGATTGCAATATTTATTATTATTATTATCATCATTGATATTACTAGTAGTAGTAGTAGTAGTAGTAGTAGTAGTAGTAGTAGTAGTAGTAGTAGTAGTAGTAGTAGTAGTAGTAGTAGTAGTAGTAGAAGCGGGCAACACGGTGGCGCAGTAGGTAGCGCTGTCGCCTCACAGCAAGAAGGTCACTGGTTCGAGCCACGGTTGGGCCAGTTGGCATTTCTGTATTGAGTTTGCATATTCTCCCCGTGTTTGCATGGGTTTCCTCTGGGTGCTCCGGTTTTGTCTGTAGTGTATGTGTGTGTACGCCCTGGTCCTCCAGGTTGGAGGTTAAGCGTTTGACTAACAACACACCTCATAAAAACTTGATGTTACGAAACACCAATATGGTGCGGCTAAATATCAACTTCAATATAAATGGCCCTGGAAGTAGGTAAGTAAGTAGTAGAAGCAGTAATATTGGTATGTTGTATTTATTATTACTATTTTCTAATCAAAATATACAAATGAAATTAATTCACTACAATACTAATTTGTACAATGTACTAATACAATTATATGCTAAGTATTTTGTACTAATGTAAATGTTTATATTAATAAGATATACTAATAATAATAATAATAATAATTATTATTATTATCATAACTATAACATTTACATTTTTGGCGCCACCAGTATTATAGTATTTTCAAATCGATGTTTCAAGCCACTCAAAATCATTTGCACAGAATTAATGTGGATCACTTTTTATCAAGCAAGCAGCTGAGACACTGAAAACACTGTTATCATGAGCTGCTCATTGGAAAAGATCACAGTGCTATCCATCAAAGTTTATACAGGTATTTACGTGACAACATTTTGACAGTAAAATGAACCTTATTGCTTTCTCAGTCATTAGAATTAATCAATAACACTGAAATGGTTTTTATACACTGCACGCGCCTATGCTGATTTTGTTTGTGCTGTTCATTTTAGGCCCAGTATACGCCATTTTTCAAAAATCCCACCTAAATCAGAAATCCCATTTTCAACCATGTGTTTTATTACTCAATGCATGACAGGTATTATGTTATCTGTGTGAGTTACATTACCTCAGCTCCTGTCTGACCTCCTCAGGTGAATGAGCAGCAACAATAAACACGTCGTTCATCTCCTCCCTCAGCAGGTTACAGGAGTAGCCAATGTTCTCAGCGGTCTCTGTTGGAGAAAGACCGTTTCAGCAAAGTTTTCAGGGGGACATTTGGTCATTTATCATTAAAGAAACCTAATTAGCAATCCTGCCAACCCTGAGCACACTCATGAGAACTCACGCAGACACACTAATGGTGGGCAATCGTTACATTACATAACCATTATTAATGACACATGCACTGACCTCGTTATATTACATAATTGAATCATTGCACTTTTAGAATGTAAAACTTAAACGTTTAGTCTGAAATACTCTTTGGGCAGAGATAATCATTAAAAAAAAAACAATAATTAATGAGTGCCACTTCAAAGTTTAGAAAAGTGCTCTCTATTACTTTTCACTTTATTTATATAATTATTTAAAACAAGGATTTTCTCGCCAACAACACTAGTTTTCAAGACTGGTCTTATTCTGAAATATTTAGCATGTGTTTTTTTGGCTTTGTTTCTGTGACTTTTATTTCCCTAAACCATACTAACTACACATAATCTTTATACATATTTTTTATGCAAAAAATATACAGTTGTACCTCCAGTGAATTTTTCTTTTTCAGATATTTCCCAAATGATGTTTAACAGAGCAAAAAAAAAATTTCCACAGTATTTCCTATAATATTTTTTCTTCTGGAGAACGTCTTATTTGCATTATTTTGGCTAGAAAAAAAAGCCGTAATTTTTTTCAAAATCATTTTGAGGTCAAAATTATAAACCCCCCTAAGCAATTTTTTTTTTTAGATTGTCTACAGAACAAAACATCATTATATAATAACTTGCTAAATTAAATTAAATTAACTTGCCTAATTAACCTAGTTTAAGCATTTAAATGTTACTTTAAGCTGAATACAAGTATCTTAAAAAAATATCTAGTCAAATATTATTTACTGTCATCATGGCAAAGATAAAATAAATCAGTTTTTAGAAATGAGTTATTAAAACTATTATGTTTACAAATGTGTTTAAAAAAATCTCTCTGTTAAACAGAAAAAAATAAACAGGGGGGCTAAAAATCCAGGAGGGCTAATAATTCTGACTTCAACTGTATATTCATCTTTGTTGCATATCATTGTAGCCCAGTTTGTGCTGAATTAAATAAAATTACATGATAGCCAAGGGTATGTTAAAGTAGAAAACAAATAAGCACTAATGTCAGCATGCCAAAATGCCACAAGAGCGCCAAAATCCCCCTAGACCCCAGAAGATTAAGGTTTGAATACCTCTGCTCTCAAATGCCAAAGTGTGGAAATAACTTTTAATGTGGTTTACGACAGCACTGTAACATGCTCTGTTTTGTCTTGTTTTTCAATAAAAATGTTTAAAGATTCTTAAATTAAGATACATGTACTTGAAAAGGAAAATTACATGAGACAACCTGAATGAAGCAACACTCTAAACATTACAATTGTTGTTTGTTTAAACTGCTTATTAAAAATGAGCTGAAACAACACAATTTGTGCGACAACATAATTGTTTTATGTTCATTCCCCTTAAATTTGTAAAAACTAACATGTTAACGAAGTCCACATGTACAGGAAGCTGCAACCGTTTATTTTTTTTTCGTATTGTGATGCAGTTCACAGAGAAATGGAATATTAAATGAGAAAACGGTGGACGTGGCTTCTTCTTTTTTTTCTTTTTCTTTTTTACTGCAAACTGAATGGATGTAGTAGACATTTCATTCAGAAAAATCAGGAAAAGGGTTTGGGGAGAGTTATTGCAACCTAAAAGACACCTTCTCCCCACCATTTCTGTTGTCAAAAGTGACAGTTAAAGGGGCGTGGTTAAGCCACACCCAATTTATATACGCAATCTGAGAATTTAACTGAAAACAAACAGGAAGTACATTTTCAGATGTTCATTAAAGATTGGAGGGGCAAACTATTGTTTTCTTAATGACATACACAGATTAATTGTTCACCACAAAACTAGTGTAAGTTTTAATTTCATAAGGATTTTAAACCAAATAATGTTTGCAAACAAAAGAATATTCATAACACTCTATCATTCGTTTAAATGAAAATGAGAAAATAGAATCATATAGTGGAGCACCTTGCTTGTCCCCGGTGAGCACCCAGATTTTGATTTCTGCTTTCGCCAATAGCTCAATGGTAAGAGCGACTCCATCCTGAAGTTTATCCTCAATGGCCGTGGCCCCAATTAACTGTGCAAAAAAATGACAAGCCCTTCAGCCTCATGTACTAACAAACAGCTAATATGTACAATGAATGAAATGGCTATAAAACACACAAGCAGGGAAATCCCTGACACAGTATGAAATTAGAAAAAGAAACATTGTGTGCAGATAGTTATTCTTAGACAAAAAAAGACATTGCAATCAGATCATATATTTATTTTAATATTGCATATTTTAGTGATGTCTTTCAATATTTCATAATATAAGCTAGTTGCTTGTTATTTATTGATTTATTAATAAAGGATGGTGCCGGATACTTTTCATATAGCATGTATACCATCATGTCTTTCTCTATCTCCTCGTACAGTTTGTCCAGTTTCTCCTCTCTGTCCTCCAGTGCCACACTGGACTCATGGTGGCGCTGTTTCCACTCTGCAAAATAGTCTTCATCCAAATCCTTATACGCTAGAACAAGAGTCCTCAAACCTTCTCCAGCAAACTCCTACAGAGACAGAAAAAAATTCGCTCACTGTCAGATATAAAAGTTAATTGGTAAGATGTATAATATACTGTATGCCACTCTGTGAATGACAGTCAAACATATTCATCTTGAGGAAATCTGCAGAGCTTTCGGTGGAGTTTACTTGCCTTTGAGGTTTAATTTGAGAAAATAATGAGTTCATATAGGCAGCTGAAATATCTGGAATTAATCTTATATCATACTGGGGGTTCCTAAGTGAACAAAATATGTGAAGTAATTACATTTAAAGTCAAATAAATTGGGCTGCGCCAAGTATTGTTTAGTGCTGTTATGAAATCAAAGGCTGTGGTTAAATAACTGTATAATTGGACATCTAATGTGCATTTGGGAATGCAGTGTGTGTTACTGTAGGTTGACTGTATTTACTTATTCACATAATTGGATGGACGTTTCCAGCATTCAGCCAAAATGGAAGACTGAGGAAATTTCACTTGAAAGTTTCAGCTGAAAGCAAAGGCAATAATAATAGTGTTGTAATGTAACTGTTAAGCAAGTAAATGTTGAATTGAAAGGTAATATTTAATTGAAAGTTACTAATAATATTGACAGAAATATTTAGAAGAAGAAAAATAAACAGAATCATTTTATTTTTACAATGATAATAAAAATAACAACAACAACTAGAAAAGTAGACAAACTTTATGGTGGCTTGAGGAAGACTAGCCTGAGAGTTTGAAGTAGTTTAACAGTTTAAATAATTGAAGTATCTTTTAAGAAGTTTGAAACTGTTGGCAATTCACGGTGGCGCAACGGGTAGCAGCAAGTTCGCCTCACAACAAAAAGGTCCGTGGTTCGAGCCTCGGCTGGGTCAGTTGACATTTGTGTGTGGAGTTTGCATGTTCTCCCCGTGCTGGTGTGGGTTTCCTCCGGGTGCTCTGGTTTCCCCCACAGTCCAAAGACTTGCTAGGCGGTTGATAGGGTGTTCTAAGTGGTTGCTAAGGTATTGCTAGATGGTTGCTAGGGTGTTCTGAATGGTTGCTAAGGCATTGTATAGGTGTTTTGACTGGTTATTAGGGTGTTGCTAGGTGGTTGCTAAGGTGATCCGAGTGATTGCTAAGGCGTTGCTAGGTTTTTCTGACTAGATGCTAAGGCATTGCTAGGGTGTTTTATGTGGTCGCTAAGATGTTGCTAGGTGGTTGCTAGGGTGTTCTGAGTGATTTCTAAGGCATTTGCTGGGCAGTTGCTAAGGCGTTCTAGGTGGTTGCTAGGTGGTGGCTAGGCAGTTGCTAAGGCATTGCTAGGTGGTTGCTAGGTTGTTTTGAGTAGTTGATAAGGCATTACTACGTGGTTGCTAGGGTGTTCTGAGTGGTTGCTAAGGCATTGCTAGGCGGTTGTTAGGGTGTTCTAGGTAGCTACTAGGTGGATGCTAAGGCATTGCTAGGGTGTTCTGAGTGGTTACTAAGGCGTTGCTAGGCGGTCGCTAGGGTGTCCTAGCTGGTTGCTAGGGCATTGTTAGGTGGTTGCTAATGTGTTCTGAGTGGTTGCTAGGTTGTCTAGGTGGTTGCTAAGGTGTTCTGAGTAGTTGCTAGATGGCTGCTAAGGTGTTCTAGGCCATTGCTAATGTGTTGCTAGGGTGTTCTGAATGGTTGCTAGGCGGTTGCTAAGGCATTTCAAGATGGTGGCTAGGGCATTACTAGGTGGTTGCTAAGGTGTTGCTAGGTGGTTGCTTGGGTGTTCTGAGTGGTTGCTAGGCAGTTGCTAGGGCGTTGTTTAGCTGTTACTAGGCAGTTGCTAAGGTGTTTTAAGAAGTTGCTAGGCAGTTGCTAACATAAATTAGCATAGTTCTAGTATGAATTAGCATGTTGCTAACATGTTTCTGGTATAAACTAGCATGTTGTTAGCATGAATTTAGTATCAATTAGCATGTTGCTAGTATGATTAGTATGTTTGTTAGTATGTTTCTAATATGGATTGGTGTGTTGTTAGTATGGATTGGTAAGTAGTTAATATCTCCAATGTAAAGTCAATGGCATTTTTTTTTACAATGGAAGTCTATGGGACAGTTGCTAGGGTGCCGTAAGTGGTTGCTAGGGTGTGGCTAGTAAGTTTAAAGATCATCAGAGTTTGGCAGACTGGTAGTCTGAGTTAAATGAGCCCAACCTTAAGTCTGTATGACAGTCTGGTGCAAAGTTATATAGTCACAAAATTTGGTCCAAAGTTAAGTCAATGGGACTTTTCTGAATTTGGGTCAGTTTTCAGAAAGCAGTAAGTCGGATCAGTTGGAAAAGATATAGCAACCCGAGTCAGACCAGTTTGGAGTTAATTTGGTGGTTGTAGCATGAACGGTCTAGCAGGAGATGCATAGCCACCATAATAATAATATGATTATTATGAATATAATTATCATTATGTTTAAGAAAAAATGTTCCTAAAGCAAAATATAATGTCTCCAAAACAGATCAAAATGTACTGACAAGTATTGTTGTTCTAAGTTTCTGAGAAAGCATGGTCAAAAAGTACAGTATATGTGTATTCAATTATGAATGATGTGCTTTCCAACTGTCATTCCAATTCCAACAGTGAAATCTGCTTTCTGTTGTGTTCACTTGATTATGAGATCAGAGAGCTGTCAGCATTAAATTACTGAAACATAGCTTTAACTTAAATTCTAAACAATACAAGCATGTCTAATAATGACATTAGAAACCATTTTGTAAAGAAACATGTGAATGATGAACAAAAACTGATTGCAGTCTCTTTGTAGTCTCTCTATAGTGCCCTCTGGTGTTAACTCACATTGAGGTGCTCAGTGGTGACCTCCATCAGTTTGCTGCAGGAGGGATGTAGTCTCTCGTAGATGATGGTGTCTGCTCCTTTACAGTACAGGGAGAGTTTGCCCTCTGGATTACGGACTATTAGAAAAGCACAAAGCATATAAGAAAGGAGCCTTTTTTTATCAGTCAATTGGAACCATTGAAAACCAGTGGGCGTACCAATCACAGACATCCGTTTCCGCACATTGTTAAAATCCAGGATGGCTAGCAGCTCATAGCTCCTCTGAATCCCCATCTCTTCTATGGTAATCGTCTCAGGACTGCGAGAGCGGAACACAAAACCAAAATTACGTGCCGCCGTGACCAAGGCACCCTCATCAGGAGATTGGGCCTGGTACACTAGATGACCTACACAGCCAAAACAGAGGGGAAAAATGCATGATTTATTGAAGACATATGCTATGATGTAGAGATATACAGTAAGAAGATTCATATTGAATGGGTAAACTTGATATAAACGCAGTGCACAAGGATCTGTTCATTGCACAATGTAAATAAATCAGTCACTCTAGGATTTTGCAAGACAATTTGTGACACGTTTTGTGGCATTTCTTGGGACCATTAGGCTCTGTAATATATCCAAAAGAAATATCTTAACCCTATAAAGCAGGGGTAGGGAACCTATGGCTCGAGAGCCACATGTGGCTCTTTGACCAAAAATATGTGGCTCTCCAGCTGTCTCCCTTCAATAATATTATAAAGTTAAAAAATTATAGCTGTCACTAGAAGCCAGTTTTCTATTGAAAATACAATTACAAATTATATTGTATATTTTTTTTACAGCAAAATGAATAAGAACTCAGTTTACAATAAAAGGATGCATCAACCAATGCACATGTGTGGCGCTGTGGTTTAACTTGAATCGTGACACCAATAAAGGGCGAGCAACTTTCATTTCTATGGTAACCTCACGTATGCAAATTCAAACAACATTCATGAGTGGCGATGGCAAAAAGAAAAAAATCTTTAAATTGTCCTTTCTTAATACATTGTGATGCCTTATATTTGCTTATTTTTGAGTTGTGCATGGACAAAAATAAAGGTTTTGTTTATAAATAAATAAAGGTTTTGTTATATACACGCACACACACACCCCCAGTGGCTCTTTAAAAAACGCAGTTGATAAAATAAATCTGAAATGGCTCTTTGCTGAAAAAAGGTTCCCGACCCCTGCTATTAAGCCTCATATTTGAAACACAAAAACACTCTAAATGATCAAAATAAACAACATATTTTTGTTATGACAAACAAATACTTCACAATGCATTTTTGTCTTTGTCATGACAGCTTAAAATGATCAAGACGATACTGAACATGAACATAATTGACATTAGGCCATTATAATTGTGTTATGAATATTTTTCAGATAAATACAATAAATATGTATGGTGCTAATTTTGGTGGTTGTCTTGTTGTGTGTTGCTATTATGCGTTTCTTTTTTTGTTTGTTTGTTTGTTTGTTTTAATTGTTGTATGCTTGTATTTATGTCACCAGTGTTTTTTTATTGTGACATTTTTATTTAAGGTTATTAAAATTAATGTACAAGGTGCTTTTACAGACATAATCAGAATCAAGTTTAAAAAAATGTGCAATGGGTTATAGTCCAAATGTACTACAGCATCAAATCACAAACAATAGTAGCAAATAGGTAAATAACTAAATATTTACCAAATAAATAAATACAAGATTTTTTAAGGGCAAAATAATAATAAAGAAATTATAGAACACTACCTGACAAAAGTCTTGTCGCCTATCCAAGTTTTAGGAACAACAAATAATAACTTGACTTCTAGTTGATCATTTGGTATCAGAAGTGGCTTATATGAAAGGCAAAGGCTTCTAGATTACACTTATTTCACCAAAATAAAATACAGTATGATCATGCCTTGATTTTTAATGATTTAATTAGGACAGTAAGGTCTGACTTTGCTTAGACAAAAGTCTTGTCACTTAACAGAAATAATGTACAGTATAGAATTTAAAGTCACAGTGCAGTGAAAGAATGAATATTGTGTATGAATCCTATGAGCTTGGAGGACTGCATCCAAACATCTCTGCAATCACTCAAATAACTTATTAATAAAGTCATCTGGAATAGCAAAGAAAGCGTTCTTGCAGGACTCCCAGAGTTCATCAAGATTCTTCAATGCCTCCTCCTTCTTCATCTTACTCCAGACATGCTCAATAATGTTCATGTCTGGTGACTGGGCTGGACAATCCAGGAGCACCGTTGACCTTCTTTGCTTTCAGAAACGATGATGTGGAGGCTGAAGTTTGAGGAGCACTATCCTACTGAAGAATTTGCCCTCTTTTGTGGTTTGTAACGTAACAAATGTCTCGATACCTCAGGCTGTTGATGTTGCCATCCACTTTGCAGATCTGTCGCACACCAATATCCTGAATGTAACCCCAAACGATAACTTTTCCTTCACCAAACTTGACTGATTTCTATGAGAATCTTGTGTCCATGCATGTTCCAATAGGTCTTCAGCAGTATTTGTGATGATTGGGATGCTGTTCAACAGATGATTTACCTTCTGCCACTTTTCCAAATGATCAACTAAGTCAAGTTATTATCTGTTGCTCTTATAACTGGGATTGACGACAAGACTTTTATCAGGTAGTGTAATTCTTAAAAATAAGAAAATAGGTAAATAAATCAACAGATATATGGAGGTAAGGAAAGAAAGAAGAAAAAACGGAAACATCTGTAACCATCTGTAAGTATTAACATTGGTGACTAAATAGTCACAAAGTCTCTGGAAAGGCACATAAAACAAAATAATATATATTTTCACACCACAGCACAATCCTATAGTATAGACATGATTTGAATAAAGAATATTAGAACAAAACAAAAAGAAACAATAACAACAACAATAACAACAAACAAACAACAAAAGACAATTCCCTGTGAGCCTCCGACAACCCTCCTCCTCCAAAATATAAAACCTAATTGACACACAAAACCATTTCTCTCATGTGTGAAGGCAGGTGATCTATTAAAGGAGACCATATATTTTGAAAACTCAGTATGTTACCATTAAACACCTCTCATGCAACATCTCATGCACCAAACAAACAACATTTCAGTGGAACAAACTGAATTTGTCATTAAAGTTTCTCAGTAAATGTGTCAAAACTAATTTTCTAAAAGTGTCAATAATATTTAATGACATTTAATCACATTTTAATGACAAATTCAGTTTGTACCACTGTAGTCGAGGTCAAGAAATATGTGATGCTGTTATAAAAATCATGACAATCATACTAGTTATAAAGCTTTCACGACAGTCTTACGAACACCCCCTTCAAATAAAGTACCACCAATTCATCTAATGCTGCCCGAAACATCCTGAAAATGAGAAAATATTGCAAGCTCCTCTGAATTCTGCTGCATTTGCTTGATTTTGCTTTAAATTCTACGATTGCAAACATCTTAGAGAAACTTATAGATGTTAAATGCAGTCACTCACCCTCCTTCTTCTCCTCTGCCATGCAAGTGTGACAGAGAGCGAGTAATCTGAAGAAGGCATGAACGTCTGGAAGCTCCAGCTTTACCGCCTCTACCAGGCTGTGATCATAAAAGAGAAACTTTGGGTCCGCAAGTCCGTTGAAGGAAAAATCCACTGGTGTCGTTTCCTATTACCAAAAAAGTCAAACTCATTAACCCAGCAGACGCCTTTATAAGCCTTGTGTTTGTTTGAGCCTTTGCTTCTCACCTCTGTGATCTCCAGCCTCTGTCCACTGTAGTGTTGATAAACATCTCCTGTAGGGCAGAGAAGACACACTTTTGACTTCAAATAGTCTCTGGATGTTTGATCAAAGCAGGGCAGTTTTGTGTCTCGTTTAAAATACTTTGAAATAACATTCATTTTATTTTCAGCTTAGTCCCTTATTTATCAGAGGTCGCCACAGCGGAATGAACCACCAACTATTCCAGCATAAGTTTTATGCAGCGGATGCTCTTCAAGATGCAACCCTGTACTGGGAAACACCCACTCATACTCTCGCATTCACACACTCATACACTTCGGCCAATTTTGTTTACCCATATTACCCATCCCGCATGTGTTTGGACTGTGGGAGAAACGGGAGCACCCGGAGGATACCTACGCGAACACAGGGAGAACATGCAAACTCCACATAGAAATACCAACTGGCCCAGCCTGGACTTGAACAAGCGACCTTCTTGCTGTGAGGCGACAATGCTAACCACTGAGCCATCGTGCCACCCCTTGAAATAACATAGGCCTATAAATATTTTAAAAAAGAGTAAGATTGGTCCAGACCGTAAGATTTTCCATTGATGGAGCATTTGTTGAAGGTCATGATGTTCTGGGTGAGCGTGCCGGTTTTGTCTGAGAAGATGTATTTGATCTGACCGAGCTCTTCGTTGAGTGTTGTGGTTCGAGCTTCAGCTGGAGTGTCAGTTCTGGAGTGATACATGTTCCTGTCCCAGTTGATGTAGTAACTGTTGCCTAACCGAATCACTTCCATACTGCAATCAGAACACAGAGAGGGAAATTGACATTTTGCGTTATTGAAACATACTCTATTGCATACTGTACACTATACACCACCTGACATAAAGTGAGATGGGCACCACAGTGTTCAGGATTATAATGTAGGACCAGAAAGTGAGAAAGGCTGAAAAGGCTGCGTTCTCTTCATGTGGAAGAAAGACATTGAACTTGGACCCCGTGTAGTTTTCCCAAATCCCATGTCCCACAGCCAGAATGATACACATCAGTGCCAGAAGTGCGAAAATCTGAAAAGAAATCACAATAGATCAAACCTTTTAACTTTGAATGACCATCATTCACCACACTAACCAAATAGCCAATATTGTTTGAACAAATACAAATACCTAAATAAATAGTTTTTAATTAAAAAAACATATTTATTTATACTTATCTATGCTTAGATATATAAATAATATATCTTTATTTTATTTTTGTTTTGTTATTAGTATTATTATTTAAATTAAATTTGTCTAAATTCTCTTTTCTATAATATATAGTACTGTTCAACATTTCTGGTGTGGTATGATTACTAACACTGCATTTACTGATTTACCAAATATACCATAAATGAGTAATAATGTGAAATAATATCACAAGTTTTAATAACTTACTTGCTGTTTAAGAAAAGGCTGTTTATTCCTAACTTTCAGAAGCGATTTCTTCATTATTCAGTGTTGTGTGATCTTTCAGAAATAGTTCAAATTTGTCCATTTTTGTGTGTGCAAGATACATTTCGATTCAATATTGAAAACAGTGCTGCTTAATATATTTCAGGTTTCTTTGACAGATACAGTGGACTAGTGACTAGTCTTTTGGCCAAAGATGTGCTGAAGTCATTCAAAGTAAGGACTTTTACACTTTATAGTTAACTTAGTTTAATGGGTGTAACCATTAATACTTTTAGTTTGTTACAATTTAGATTTTTTATATTATACTAAATTATACTCCCAATTAGTATTTATTTATACCAAAATCAAGGATTTTTGTTTTGGTTATTTTGTACAACACTTTACTAGCATGGTGTTGCAACAAGTAGAGCTGTGGTGAAAAATATTTTGAGAAATCTTTTCTGAGATTTCAAAATGCATCACAATTCTCTCTTGAATGGATTTGAAGGTTAGTTTTTATCAGCAGATGGCGCTGTATGCTTTACAAACAGCTATACTCTACTTCCATCCAATTCCTTACAAAAGTCACTTGAACCTAAAATAATCTTTAATAAAGTAACGAAAGTTTTAAGCAAACTACAAGAGTGTTTAAAGTGAGCAGTTTTTACAATAATCTCATGACAAAAAAAAAACAGCTTACATGACTCACAAGACAAAAACTTAACTCAGAATCAATTCAAGAAAGAATAGAGAATGGGAATCTACGTCAAGGCGAGTTGCTTTCTGCCATGTTAGTGGACACACACAAGAGCGCACAATATAAATCCCCACAGAAAAAGCTGACCGTTTTAAAGTACTCCCTTTTGAAAAGCATCTTACAAACACTCATGATAAAATGGACAAATGTGTAAATACCTTTATAAACACTCTTTGTCTGAGAAGCTGATAATATGTGTAGTGTGAAAGATTACAGTTAATTGCTGAGGAATTTATATATGATGCAATAAATCAATAGAGATCAATAGGAATCAGGCTCCAGTGTCCTAAATACCCAGAATGCATTATGCTGTAATGACACCTTTCAATTCTCTATAGTAATGTATTTTGACAATCTCAGAATTGAGGAATCGAATACTCAAATAATTTTTTTCTACAGCTCTAGCTTAAAGCTAAATTTCTTCATATTTAACAATGAAATTAGTGCGTTAATCCTTGTGGTTAAATGCTAATATTCATCTCCACAGCAGACAGAAAACAACATGTAACGGAACAGATAACTTTAAAGTACAGCTTTACTTTCAACTTACAAAAAGCACCAACACATTCATGAGTCGATCAATACTCGTCCTCTTAAAGGTGCTTTTTCCACAGTTTTGCATCAGCTTGGTTTCTGGGCCTGCAATAAAATCATTTATTAGCAGCAAATAACTTTACCACCAAGAAAACAAACCATCATAATGAATTCAATCATAAATCAAGAGTAGTATTTATTTAAGGGTCATTTTTGTCCAGTCTATTTAGTCTGTGGACCAGCAAACTATTTTACATCACACACAGACAGACACACAGACCTGTAGTGATGCAGATGAATGGAAATGGGATTACAGACAGCTCCAGAAAGCCCGTGCGCGCGCACACACGCACACACACGCACACACGCACACGCACACACACGCACAGCTTATGTCTGAATTTATTACCTGCAAACAGCACCAGGCCAAAACACCAGTCTGTGTTTCTGAGAGTGCAGCCCCTCAGCAGAACTCGCTCGTTGTCCAGAGAGTATTTCTGCGTGTCAAATGTCAGTGTGCCCGTAAAGCGATCCAGGCGGTTGTTAGGAGGCTCACAGCACACCTCCCCTGAAGAAAATATGCAGAATAACAGAGGAAAAATATTATTGTTAAGAAGATTTGACAGAAATACAATGAACTAAACTAAAATGAATACATAATTGAATGAATGAATGAATGAATGAATGAATGAATGAATGAATGAATGAATGAATGAATGAATGAATGAATGAAAAAGAAGAGCATGGTTATTGGTAGCCAAAAAGTTTGCCTAATTGTATTTTTGGCAAAAAATTTTTAAACCGATCACACGGTTTCAGACTCTATCTGAATCAGATGTTACCTCCTGATGAGGACTCGAATATTTATACTATATATATATATATATATATATATATATATATATATATATATATATATATATATATATATATATATATATATATATATATATATATATATATATATATATATATATATATATATATATATATAGTCATTATTTGTTAACACTTCTATAGTTATGCAGAGGCACAGAGTTAGACCTCTTTCTTAACTTCACACAGAAACAGCAATGCGTGTGGCATGACATCACTTTGTTGCAGAGACGCTATTGGTTAAATGCTGGCAAAGTAGAACACGGAAGCAGCTTGAAGCTGAAAGCGCGAGTATGTCTGCAGTCTGGAGGTATTATAAAGTTGATGATGACAACATTGCAATAGCAAACTGTGAGATATGTAAACTTGGAATTGCCTGCCGGGTATTTTAAGTTGAGGTGCAATTTGCTTTTATATTCGATAATTTTATATTTACTGTTGCACTAAAGTCCAAAAGTGAAGAATTGATGTTATTTATTACTTGATTGTTCAAGCTACCTCACAGAAGTGCTCTGCATGTTAACAGAGTGGTTGAATGTTAAAATAAGGTGAATTGAATAAAAAATAAGGAACATCCAGGATCTGTTTCTTCACTCTTCTTTATTCTTTTTTAATGTATTATAGGAGTATCAGGTTATGGTATTGGTATACTCAAAAATCAAATGACTCGGACTCGAGGGCAAAAAACCTGATCGGGACATCCCTAGTTTTTGGTTTGTTTTCTGGACTTTCTGTATATGTTCTCTATATCAGAAAACTCTTTGATTTCATCTAAAATATCTTATTTGTGTTCTGAAGATGAATGAAACAACATGAGGGTGAGTAATTAATAACAAGAATTTACATTTTTGGGTGAACTAACCCTAAGCAAAAACAGAAAAAACTAATTAGCCTTTTAGCCTTACCGTTGAATGCAGCCAATGCCTCCAAATTGTGCCCCATGTCTCCTGTTACAGTCAGAGACTGCTTAACCTTCAGGTTAGTTTCACTGTATTGGAAAAAGAAATCTGAAATCAGGCATTCATTAAACAACAACAGCAACAAAGAATTCATGGGGTCGTTCTCACAAAGAAATGTTGGCTTCATCAAAAACACAAATGCACAGAGCTTCAGATATTATAAAACAACAAAACAACAACTGTTACTTACCCATCAAGCTCTGCAGTTTCAATGTAAACCAAGTTGAGAGGTTCACTGCTGGATAACAGGAGCAAATCTGCCTATGTGGAGGATGGAAAATGATTTAGTGTACATTCAACAAATATATGAAATAATATTATGTAATAATATAAATTTTTGTATACATATAATTAGCAAATCTCTAAATGTATTACTGTGACAAACTGGTTGTTCTCCAACTTGATAATGTCTCCCACTTGCACATTCATCCACTTCTCACTTATCAGTCTGTTATGAAAGACAAAGAGGGGAAAACATGCATATAAAACATTCTGATTACAACTAATTGCAACACGCAGGGTGTGTGCATCAGTTTCTATTTAACACAACATAAATTATGAATGCACATTTTAGCTGAGTTTAATACTGGCACAACCAGAAAACTATTTAAAAAAAAAAAAAAAAAAAAAAGAAAGAAACGCGGGGCTTGATTTTAGTAGCCACCATCAAAAAAACATGATCACAGGGTATAACAACAGGAAGAAACATATCCTTGTCTACAGCTGCGTCCTGTTGTGATTCATGTGTTTGTATTGTAGTTATTTTAGAATGCAAAACATTAAAGATTAAACTACAGAAAGTAGGAGAACTATTAATAGAAAACATATTCACAATTTAAGATCAGAAGTTCAGCTTTCCAAGCCCAGTACTTGGTAACAGACTTAGTGAATGCTCCACCTTTTTTACTCTAGTAAATTCAGTAGTTAATAATGAAAATACTGTTGTTAATACAAACTGATGTGATGAATGCTACTGAAATGCTTTATTATTATGATACACCAAAACTAAAGATGAACTCAATTATTTAACCAATATTAACCCTAATTGCTTTTATTTATATGGGAAAGGTGTAAGAGATAATGTACATCAATGTGGTTGTTCTTGCTAAATAAAGCCCGACAGGTTGCCTGAATGGCTGAATGCAGCATACATTAAGCCACAAAACAGCTAAGAACAGCGGTGTGAAAGATAAGCATATAAATGTGCATGTAAATGTGTTCACTATTGATCAAAGTTATTACTTGTTATTACTTTCAGCAGTTATCTGGGAATAACAACATTATTGGAATGTGGTAATTAACCAATCAGAATCAAATATTCCAACTGTGTAATAAGTAGGCCCACACGCAATCTGTGTGCGCAGAATTCCACAGATTTCCTCAGATTTCCAGCCCATCATTGAGTCTATTTATTTACTTTTGTAAATGTGTGCACATTTATGCTTATTCAGGTTTTAAATTAATTTCAGTAATAATATTGACTCATATGAAAATATTCATTTATTTACAATACAGTGTGTAAAGTAATATCTTCTGTCTTTTAGTAGAGATACTATATGAGAGACTTGCTTTGTTTAGCAAATAATTGGATCTAATTGGATTTGCATTACAAACATTAAATACAAGTTAAAAAGGTATTACTTTTTATTTCATATATTAGGGTTTTAGTTATGATACTTCCAAAATAATTCCGCAGATCTTTAACACAATTCTGCGCAGAAATAGCAAAAAATGTCAGCAGATTCCATCTGGCCCAAGTAAGAAGTAACATTATTACTCTGTCTGGAATACTGATTGGTCAGCCAATTTACTTTCAATTCATCTTCATTTCTATAGTGCTTTTACAATGTAGATTGTGTCAAAGCAGTTTAACATGGAAGTTCTAGTAAATTAAAACTGCTTCAGTCCAGTTTTTAGAGTTTTTATATCACAACATGTTATACTCTGTTAACAATTTCCTTAGAATCTACAGCAGGGATGTCAAACTCAATTCCTGGAGGGTATTCATAGCCCTGCACAGTTTAGTTCCAACCCTAATGAAACACACCTGATCAAACTAATTGAGTCCTTCAGGCTTGTTTAAAACCTACAGGTAAGTGTGTTGGAGCAGGGTTGGAACTAAACTGTGCAGGGCTGCGGCCCTCTAGGAATTGAGTTTGACATCTCTGATCTACAGTAACTTACTAGCAGCAGTACCAGTAACTTACTGTAAATCAGTTACAGCAAAATAGTGTATTTACATTTTTAGCACTATTTATCTTGTTGCATATGTATTTACAGAATTGTATGCATATCTTTACTGTGAAATATACAGTCATTTTCAAAATGTGACTTTAAAAAAACAGTTACATGCTGCACAACTGTCCTACAGTAAAATACAGTTCATATTACAAAAATCACTAACAGTGTATGTAATGTTACTGGTATGAACCCAACAGGAAAATTAATTATTGGTGAAAGTCAGAGATGAGACATAAACACACTTAGGAGATCTAAATAAAATAAACATGCTAGTCTTTTTGTCGGGACATAGTGAAGCATCCCAGAAACTACATTGGTTTTTGTCCACTATGACACACTATATGCACATTTGCACACACCCTGATCATTTATTGTACGGTCATATATTGAGCTCCATACAGGTAAGTGGGCTTGACAAACCACCTGTAGGGAACACTCTTTCTTCTCTGTGCACAAGACACTTTATTAGGAACACTTCTATGTTCTCTTAATTTGTTTGCATACAGTAGCTAAGCTTTTAAATCTGATATTTTGTTAGATATTCTATAGCTATATTCTTCATATCTACAGTTCTTCATATCTCTATATATTTTTATTTGTTCTTATTTACTATAATTTATATTTCTATAATCTAAAATTGTCTGTTTTTTACTGTTATACTCCTTCTTAATGATAATATATACAAATTACAGTATATGTTTGTTTTTTAAGTGCTGTTGCATAAGCGTTTCACTGCATATCGTACTGTGTATAACTTTATGTGCGACTAATAAAGTTTGAATTTGAATTTAAATAAATGTAATAAATAGATAGATTCTTATATCCATCACCCATTGTTTTATGAATGAGCAAAACCTCTTATGCGATTAAATATAATCATATAATAAAAATATAATCATATATCCTGTTTAACAAACAAACAAACCCAGGCTCATTCAGAAAATGTACCGCTATATACATTTCTGGAGACCGTCAAATACGTCCCAGGAGCTACATTTTTCTGCAGTTTTTGTTTCCACCAGAGGCCACCATGTAGGCTTTTTCAGATCTCAAGTTGCTCTCGTGAGTGCCATTCTCGCACGCTGTTCTCGCGTAAATCCACCAGAGGCCGCTGTCGACTGACTGAATGATTGACTGACTGAGCAATCTACTGACCCACACTCCTCCTCCCCTAAACCCAACTAATAGTGTGTTCAAAAGCGCCAAATGACCCACCAACTTTCCTAAACCCAAACGACATTTTTAAAAAGCAATCCAGAAAAAGAAAAGCCCTTGCCTGATTTTTACCATGTTTTCAGATTTTACCACATTCTGTTTATTTTTTGGCTGCTTTCTGAAACCTTTCTTCGCCAGACTTGAACCCCGTCGTCGTGGTCAACTCCTTTTTGCGTCTCAATTCCGCTGACGTACATGGTGAGCTAATTGGACACTGGTAACAGTCGGAAAGCATCGATTTGGAGGTAAGTGGTCAGCTGGTAAGCGCAAAAAGGAACGGCCTCATACCGCCCCGTAACGTTCCTTTTAAAAACAAAATGCAGCCATACATACTTCTGGCTACATAATTCACAATCTCTAGAAATGTATACAGGGCTACGTTATAAGAATTAGCCTATGTTGCAAACAAAACAATGAATGCCACTCACTTTCCACTGATGAGTACATTGACCTTCCGGTTATTGACCTGCCTGTCACTTCTGTGGCGATTCTGCAAATAAATAAGAAGAGAAAATTAACAACAATTAAAGAATAACAGTACAAAAAGCGAGCAAATAGAAGCCCTGATATGATCAATTAATTTGAAGACAAAAGAGAATCCTCTGATTTCAAATGCCAAGACTCCAGAAAGTGGCTCATCCCAGTTTTAAGAAGGAGAGAGAAAGAGGAGTGAGATTCCCTAATTCCCCTCCACTCCCCTCAGCAGGAACATAAGGACTATTGTATTCCTGCTGAGGGCGAGGAGGCTCCAGTTCCCTGGATCAGATTTTCCAGTCCACCGCTGACATGTTTCAGACCCGTAACCTTTCACTTTATAAGATTCGGCTGTTTGGAGAGGAAGAAAAAAAAAATCACTCAATGTATTAAATGACGCCTGTGTGCCAAAGTAAAGGGCATTTAAATTAGACCTGTCCTACATATTGCAGTAAAAGCTGTCATTCTCATTAACTAAATGTCGTTTATTTCCAAAAGGCTCACAGATCAGAAGTTACAAGCCAGTGCTCTTTTTCTTTCTTTCTTGTTTTTAGTTTCACTCTTTCTTTTTTAAGCACAGCTCTCAATAGGATGAAGGAAAGACTGATTATTCATATCACCTGAGGGGTTTTGCATTCATAAGAGCTGCTGTTGGCACTTTATCTCGGCCTGCTATAGGAAACAAGTTGTTTATCATTTTGGTGTACATTTTCTTTTTCTTTTCATTATGTTGTTTGATTGGTCAGATAATTAGCACATATAAATGACTTGACATTTTTCATGTTTGTTGTCTTTTTAGGAGTTAAGGCCCTTTCACATAAAAAAAAAGTTAAACGGGAATTTACAGCACAATGAGCCTCTTTAATTAAAATGATAGATTCCTATGGAGCTATCAAATGTGGCACAACAACATGAGTATTTTTTGTTTTCAACCAGTGTTTTTATTTTCCGCTGTAGTTCTTGTAAAGAAACGGGCCTACCAGTTTTAAAATAAAACCAGGTAAAAAATAAAACGAGTGGGTAGGCAACCAAAACTGCATTATTGAAGTCAGTGCCACTTACATACTAGCATGAGTTTGTCATTCATGCTGATCAATCACTCACATTAATGCAGTCCTAAGGAATATAAGGATGTTAACTTTAAAGGGGGACGCCCACCAGATGCCCCACACTGCGACTTTAGAATTCTAGGTTTCCAATGTGATAGGTTTCTATCAGCGTACACACACCGGCGTCGCAAGTCGGCGGCTGTCCGTAACCCCCAGCCATGACTCAGGACACTGTTCATATTTCTGCCGTGCCTCACCATCTGAATAGTTTAATTTTAAATAACATGCGAATGTGCGCGTCTGGTATGCGATACTTTCAACTGTCACGTGCATGCCATTTTGCACATTTTTATCTCTCTCTCTCTCTCTCTCTCTCTCTCTCTCTATCTATCTATCTATCTATCTATCTATATATATATATTATTTACTTTTTCCAATTTTGAGTCATAATATAAAAAATTGGGGACTCGTCCGGGATTTACATTATAATTTATTCATTCATCCAAAGTTGGCCCTTTGTAACCTTTGATTTGACCCACTATACCATATAAAAAGAAAGTGAGAACGATGAAGAGAGTTGAAGTGAATGGCTTTAAGTGCGTTCTAATTTGACGTTTTTAATATGTAAATACTGTCACTTGATGGACAGAGAACTATGCAGAAGACATCAGAGAGCAAATCAAGGCAAAAACTAGTGAAGCCCCATTCTGAGATTGTTTTTACTGCAGTAAGTTCATTATAAAATGTAAAAATTACACTGTATAGTTAATATAAAGCAATGTTTGCTGGTTATTTTTAAAATACTATTAAATAAATAAGGAAATGACCCATGGCAACTATACTGTATTTACCTTCGGCCCTCTAGCCTCAATCAAATTAGGTTTTTGGCCCTTCATAAGAAACGTTTGGGCATCCCTGATTTAAACAACTTATAAATGAGGATAAAGGAAGCACTTCAAATCACCATAGAGCAACAATATATAAGTGGCAGCAGTAATATATAAATTTAAACCTTGGATTTCTCCAACATTTCTTTTTCTGAGTTACAATTTTTGGTCACGGCAAAATAAGAAATGGAAAACAAGACCAAAAAAAAAGGTTTCAAAACACCAGACCACAGGAAAACCAGAGTCAGCTCAATTTGACAAAGAGTAAAGGTCAGATGACAAAAGATAAGGAAAAGGACTAGAGGTCCGACACTGTAATACCAATATAGGGGTTTATACTTCTCACCAGATGCAACATGATAGTTATGAGAATCACGTTTTTGCACTAATGAAAAATTGAAGTGGTTATAAATAAGTAGACATAAATGTTGTTCACCCAACACTATGCAGTATACAGTAAATTGTGCTTTTTTCAACTATAGCAAACCAACAGGATTAAGAGCTTCTAGGAATAGCCGTTGAATCAGAGTCAAATATTGCTATCTGCAATCTGCAGGGAAAAAACACACGAACAAAGAGGAGTTTGTTGCAAAGAGTCACGTGTGTGTACTTACAATATCATCAATGGCATCTTTGGCTGCAGTCACTGATAATACTAACACTAGCGGAACGACAGTGGTGAACCAAGACAGAGAAGAAATAGCAGGAATAACCTACAACACACAAACAAAACTTCTACTTTGAATGTGTAAACGTTATTAGTACATAAACAAATGCAAATACCATAAACATACTGTTAGCTAGAGTACATCACATTGTGAATTTGAGATTTAATGACAGCATAAGCGGCATTTTTAAGACCAAATCCTTATTATTAGATTTTCTGTCCATTTTAAAACGCTGCTGATCTCCCTATTCATTTTTACTGGATATGATAGCTGCACTTGCATGGCTGTAAATAGTATGAGACTGTTACAAATATGTCAACTGACCTACCGCTGGTGTGAGCTAATCAAGTCATGAGACAGTCATTATTGCATAAGAATTTAGTAATTTGGTGAGGCGCGTAGGCTTATTACAGGAAGTCAGGGTCATGTTTCGATCACATTGCATATGTGCATGACTAAAGTAAAATATATAAATGAGAACATCATTAAATAATCTACCTTCCTTTCACAGAAGTCCAAATCACTATGACATGAGTAAATGAACTGACTGATGATATGAATGAGTGTCTCACTCACCTGCAGAATGAGCAGAAAGAGGAAATAAGCATTGGCGATCCTCTGGAACTGCTCAAACAAGTTGAGAGGCAGAAAAGTGATGGGGTTGTATTTAGAGGTCTTGATGCAATTGGTCTACAAGAAGAAAAGAGAAATGAAAGATGCTGTGTTGTGCAGATGTGAACCCATAGATATTTACATTAGATGTCGCGTACGCTATTGGTGTCTATTGGAAGAAATGTGTCAATAGAGCCGCCATTTTAGTACAGGGTAGCGCTCTGTTGAAATGAATGTGGGACCAAGGTGCAGTGGAGGACTGTGGCCATCCAGAGCCAGAGATATATACACATATATCTATGATCGGGAGTTTTCCAGGTGGTCAGTATGCAAATATTTTTTTTAATTATGAAAATGATCATTTTACTTCACTTTTCTACATCGATGGATAAGCGATCGCACGGGCATTGCCGACAAAGAGCGTGTGTTTGTGTGCATGGAAATGTATTATCTTCCCTCCCTGTTAAATTTGATCTAATCCATGTCCTCAAACACACCCCCTCTCCTGATTTCACTTCTCATTCTAAAGGAGGGAGTGATTTGAGCAGACAATAATACAAGTTTCTAGCACCGCAGCATCTTGTTGTCATACTTCATTTACATTGTTTGCTGATTTTATTCAAACAAACTAGCATAAGCCTAAAATTTAGTGCGAGTTGGTGCTACTTCCCTTATTATCAGTACTACGTGACTGTATTATAATCAATTCTTGTTTAGCACAAAAGTTTGTAACATATAAAAATGTAAAAAACTAAATCTTACCTATGAAATGTTCTGCCTTTGTGCTTTGTTTTCTCGTTACTACACCTGTATGCAGCGCTAAAGTCCAGCATCTTCACATTGGCTTTAGTCTTGACTAGTGCGGTTGAATGACATTTGTCCTGGGAGCACTGTACAAACGTGGCAGCGCTATTGACGCATACTCAGGGTTTGTATGCGATATCTAGTGTATATATCTGTAATATGAACCTTCGTCTGTGAAACCCATTACAGTTGTTTCAGTCTCTGCTAATGAGCTGATGATCTGAATCTGGTGTGTTTTGTTAAGAAGGCATGAAAATGTGCAGAGCTGGTGGTCCTTCTGGAATGTGGTTGAGAAACACTGCTTTACACAATTCTTTTACAATATTGCAAGTATAATTAAAATCACATTTGTATCTCCCTCAAGAAATAGGAAAAAAAATGATTGCAGTCTGTTGAAACTACATGGTGCATATGATGTAATCATGACAAATTGAATCCTTTATCACCAAACAAAAAAGTACATTTTTGTAGATGTGAAATAGGACTGCACAATATATCATTGCTGCATTGGCATCGCTATGCTCACATCTGAAAGTCTCACATCGAAGGATTTATAGGATTATAGTTTACCAGGCACCACAGCTCAAAACACACATGATTTGTGGAGTCATTGAGAAATGTACCCAAATTTGACTGTATGCATGTGTTTTTAAGGCATGTGACTGTGTAAAAAATTCAAGCGAGTTTAAACAATACAGGTCTTCACTAGAGAAACACTGAAATGAAAATTCTTGGCTGAAACAGAAAAAAAAAATTGTAATAGTTATGTATTATATTATTAAATAAAGTAAATTTGCAATGCTTTTTTAAATTTAAATCAGTAGATCAAATTATACGGATTGATAAAAAGCATAAGCCAATAATGTTAGTTATCATGCAAAACTATAAATATTATTCACTCTGTATAAGTTGAAAGTCAATATTAATAACAGCATTTCATAGCTCTATTGCAAACAGCAAGAAACAGTATAATACATAGAAATCAAATGTGCTTTCGGCGTGTTATTTAAGCGGACCTTGCTTTTCAGGTAACCATGTGTGGTTCATGCAGCCTATTTGTGTACATGAACAGAATGTCCATCTATTTTTACATTTATATTATACTTGTGGCGCATGTGCCAGCTATTCACTTCGGTGCTCTTGCACTTTGGGTGGCGCCTTTGCATGACACAAGCCATTGAAATGAATGGGTTTCATAGTGTTGTGCAGTGCTTTCTGTGTCCAGTGTGAAAGTTGCTTCACTATGACTATGGCTGGGGAGAGAATAAAACCAGTGCGCAGAAGTGTTGGGCAAAGTTGCTTTCTTTTGGCTCAAATTTTGGTTTGAAAAACACTAGTCTTTACATTTGATTATTCAATTTGTGTATCTGAATACTCGCAGACTTTCCCAGAAAACCATAAAAACTCTTTGTTTAATCTTTGCTCTATTGTATTGTATCTATGCCTGTAATTTATTATATTCAGGGTCCCCATTGTGAACCACTCTAATGTCAAATTCACTGACTTCTCCCAGACTTTCACTGACTAAAATGCTGAATTTCTATAACCTACACTGTAAAATAAGTAAACTTAAAAAAATTACTTTGACTTTTTAGTTAAGTTTAACAAACTTAATTTCTGACAGTTTTCAGTAATACATTAAGTTAGATATTTTAGGTGTAATAAGTTTTAGTGATTTGTTTATGGCAAGTATAAGTATTGCTCACTATTAATAGTTATTAGTGAACAATACTTTTACTTTCCACAAAACATAAAAAGTATTGTTATTATTATATTAACATGGGAAGAAAATTATTAGTACTTTAATAAAATTATTTTTACTATTATTATTATATTATCAATATTATATTAAATGATTTGTACTGTACTGTACAGCATGAATTGTTCCATTCTTGTTTTCTTAAATAAATTACTAAAACTTGTTACACCTAAAAGAACTAAATTAATTTATTACTGAAAACTGTCATGAATAAAGTTTGTCAAACTTAATTTATTTAACTGTAACAAGTTTTCACTTTTTACAATGTAAAATAAGGAGGGAAAAAAAGACAGCTTCTGTGTTTAGCACTGAGCAGACAAAAAAAAGAGGTAGCACAATCACCTCACAGCAAGGAGGTCGCTGGTTCGAGCCCCGGCTGGGTCAGTTGGCGTTTCTGTGTGGAGTTTGTATGTTCTTCCTGTGTTTGCATGGGTTTCCCCCACAGTCCAAAGACATGTGCTACAGGTGAATTGAAGCTAACATAAGCTAAATTGGCCGTAGTGTGTGTGTGTGTGTGTGTGTGTGTGTGTGTGTGTGTGTGTGTGCGTGTGTGTGTGTGTGTGTGTGTGTGTGTGTGTGTGTGTGTGTGTGTGTAAAAGTGTGTGGGTGTTTCCCAGTGTTGGGTTGCAGCTGGAAGAGCATCCACTGCGTAAAACATGTGCTAGATAAGTTGACGATTCATTCCGCTGTGGCGACCCCAAATTAATAAAGGGACTAAGTCGAAAAGAAAACAAATGAATGATTGCTAGTTGACAGGTAAAGGAATAAAATGGCACAGAAAAATAGCCTAACCGTAACAACAGGCAAAACATGTAAAACAATGAAATAAAAAAAAAATTATGATATAGAAAAATGTATTTGTTATTAATTTTAAAGTAAAGTTAAAATGATAAAAAAAATCCTTAATATTACATGACTTGGACAAAAAAAAAATCCCTGATTTTCAATGTCTGGAATATAAATTTTTGTTTCCATGATATTTCTGAAATTCTATGACTCGTGAGAGCTCTGTATATTTTATGCAGATGAACACTCTTATATAATCATAATTCAATCTAAAAATGATGAGGGTCCAACTAAAATAAAGGGTGGGCCATTTATATGGATACCCCTTAATAAATGGGAATGGTTGGTGATAGTAATGTTCTGTTTGTGGCACAGTAGTATATGTGAGGGGGCTTGTAAATAACTCATGGAAGAATAAAGTTACGTTAAAACCAAGCAAACCATTGTTTTTCTTATGAAATTCCCAATAAGTTTATTAAGGTGTGTCCATATAAATGGCTCACCCTGTATTTTGAATTCTTTCCAAATGGTGAAAATGTGTTCATGTCGCAAAATACACAGTTGAAGTCAGAATTATTAGCCCCCCTTTAAGTTCTTTTTCTTTTTTTAAATATTTCCCAAATGATGTTTAACAGAGCAAGGAAATTTTCACAGTACGTCTGATAATATTTTTTCTTCTGGAGAAACTCTTATTTGTTTTATTTTGGCTAGAATTAAAGCAGTTTTACATTTTTTTAAACACCATTTTAAGGTCAGAATTAGTAGACCCTTTAAGCTATATATTTTTTTGATAGGTTAAAAAAATACAACCATCATTATACATTAACTTGCCTAATTACCGTAACCTGCCTAGTTAACCCAATTACGCCTTTAAATGTCACTGTAAGCAGAATAGAAGTGTCTTAAAAAATATCTAGTACAATATTATTTACTGTCATCATGGCAAAGATAAAATAAATCAGTTATTAGAAATGAGTTATTAAAACTATTATGTTTACAAATGTGTTGAAAAAATCTTCTCTCCGTTAAACAGAAATTAGGGAAAAAATAAACAGAGGGGCTAATCATTCTGACTTCAACTGTAGATCGCAAAAAAATATTTTTCACAGTGCCAGTTTTTTCCAATGTTGTGTGTGTGTGTATGTGCGAGTTAGTGAATTTCTGTCATGTTGATTTCACACTTACTGCATATTTGAAGGATGAGTTATATTCTCTGTCGTTTGCTCTGATTTTCCTCTCCACCTCTGGAAACAAATACACAGAGTAGCTGATTCAATCACTCTAAAAACATGTAACTTTTTAATTGAGTAGGTCAGACAGTCAACTAAAACCACCTGACAAGCTGATGTGTTTCACAGTATGCTTAAACAGAAAAACCAATGCTAAAGTTTCTCTGCACACTTCACCAGAACAAAGCAGAATTACAACATCCCAAAAAGCATAAACTTCACTTTTGAATGATGTAAGACTTTGTTTTGAGGTTGTGTAATTTTATACCTTTCTCTTTCTTCCTCGTACAGTCTAAGCCAAAGAATGACATGGCTTCCATTCTTCTTTTTCAAGGATTAATCATCATTTCTCTGAAAAGAAAATGAGTGTGTCAATGGTGCTGATGACATTTTTATAGGAGAAAGCACCAGGACTTCCTGGTTTAGAATTTTAATCAATTGAATGCAACTGTGGCACTCTCACTTATGCAAAGAAACACATGAACACATTCTTACACAACAGATTACTGAGTTAGGAAGATTACATTAATTATTTTATTTTGCAAGGAAGCAAAAGGATTTAAAGAGACAAGACAAAAAATGATTAAAAACAGTCACAGTTAAGATTGGTGTGATGCTGCTAATAATTAATTATAGCTTTATTTCCTATTTTAAAACATATTTACATATAGTTGAAATCAAAATTATTAAAACATCGTTATACAATAACTTGCCTAATTACCCTAACCTGCCTAGTTAACCTAGTTAACCTAGTTAAGCCTTTAAATGTCACTTTAAGCTGTATAGAAGTGCCTTAAAAATTATCTAGTCAAATATTATTTTCTGTCATCATGACAAAGAGAAAATAACTCAGTTATTAGAAATGAGTTATTAAAACTATTATGTTTAGAAATGTGTTAAAAAATCTTCTAAAATCAGAAAATGTGGACAAAAATAACAGAGGGGCTAATAATTCAAGGGGGGGGGTAATAATTCTGACTTCAACTGTATATAAAAAAGTTACTAGTAATTGTAGTGACTTAAATGTTTTAACAAACAATTTTAATTTAGCTTTAAACCCCTTTGAAATATTCAATTTCTCTGAATTTATAGGATTTTTTTTTAGGGTTTGAGTAAAATACCTAAAAGTAATATTTGTGTAAAAAGAAAAAAATATATATATATTTAATTAAACACTTAAATAGTTGTTATTATATATATATATATATATATATATATATATATATATATATATATATATATATATATATATATATATATATATATATATATACATTTGATATAATCTCTTCCAAATGTCAAATAAATATCTTGTCATTTTACTTAGTATAATTTTTTTTCTGTGGCACCTATTTTGTTAAAGGTGTTGTAGGTAAGTTTTGGACTCTTCTAAAGCATAAAAATACCATAATATGTTTGCAGATATTTAAGAAACATGCTAAGTGAACATTCTTGTTTATCTGAAAAACAATGCTGAAGTCAGATATTCTGCTTTGAAAATGTCTGTTACGTACTAGAACGCTGTCTTTTGATCATTTTAACCTGCCCACTGCCACTTTAGGCAATTATATTTCAGCACCCTGGATTGGCTTGTTGGAAAACCACACATTACATTCATTCATTCGTTATATAAGGCTCCGAAAGCATGCGTCTGTGATCGAAATGCGACCAACATGAGTTCCACGAGAGGTTATTAATTACCAAATAATATAAATATTATTAATACAAATAATATAATTTTATTATTAAATGTAGATGCTGAATCACTCTTATGTGTTCTAAGTTTAATTCCAAACGGTTTATTTTATTTTCAAGATCTGAGGTGAACTATCTGCTGCTGCTTTCAGTAGTATGGCAATAAATGTCATGTATATAGGCATCAAACTCACACTGTTAGCATTTAACATTGAATAAAGCACATGAGGTGTACCTGAGGTCATCACAGTTTATCCTGTTGTTCAGCTGCACCTTTTAATTTTCCTTCTATCATGTGCCGTTGCTTTTATTTAGAACAAGGTTTAAATCACTCACTCCTGTCCTCAATCTGGCAACCTGCGCTTGCATTAGTTTTGTTCCAGGAGTGCAATACCTAGTTCAACCACTGGGTGTCAAACTTACCAACACAATCTCACGGCAATTCATAACTTTTTGATTTAGTGGCTAATTCGTATGAATTCATACAATCTAATTCGTACAGCTTAGTACGATTTGCTCATCCCCCAATGACGGTTGGGTTTAGGTGCCACGCGATGTACAATTTCGTACGACTGAACTCAGCCACTTTGTCACCCACTAAACTGACAAAACGTTAAATACTTAAGTTTTCTGGTGAGATCAGGCTGAACTTACATACTGCACCGTTAGAAAGAAACTTTCTAAATGACACCATTATTAATTGTCATTTGGAAGAAATGTTACCAGACCTTTAAAGAACAAAACAAATATTTTTGTTTTGAACATTTTTCTCAAACATAACTATAACTGATAATCCAGGGAAACTGATAATTATGGTGAAAGTGGTCTTCTATATGCACACTTACACAACACACATACATTCTAGACTGTGGAAACAGCACTTATGAAAACCCACCCATTGGCCAGAATACCGGAGTGACTTCAGCACAAGAGTTAATTATAGAAACTATCTGTGTGTGTTTAAGAGTGTGTGTTTTAAACGTACATCACACACACTAGAGCACGGCTGGAAGAGCAGTTTTCCACTGTGACCACATCACTGGAAAAACATCCCGAAAATCAAGAATAAAGATTTAAGAGGTTATAAATCAGTACATGATGTACTCAGGATTAATTAGAAGCCGTATTTTAACCAAACGTGTTAATTCTGTCACTATTTAAACACCTTCATGTCATTCAAAACTTCACTGACTTTATTTGTGGAGTGTAAAATTATATATTTAACTCAATATCAAAGCTTTTTTTCTTCATTCAACGAGAGAGGACAATGACTGAACTGACCCCCCCCCCCCCCCCCCTGGGTTTCAGAAGTAAAAACTTTACCATTATTACTTATAAAACACAAATAAACCTTTTTCTTTCCTCTTTTAGAATAGGTGTTTTTGTTTGTTTTTTTTAACCATGATTCTTTTCAAGGAAAAAAATTCTATTATATATAGTAATATAATAATTGGCAGTTCATTACACTGAGGCGTCCCTTGACTAATAAAGGACTAAGCTGAAAAGAAAAGGAATGAATGGATATAATAATAGTAATAATCTATGAATTATTATAGATTTGATAAAATGATCATATTTGTTTTATTATGTAAATGTCTGATAATATTTCTTCCAAATTTCTAATAAAATTATTGTCATTCAGAACATTTCTTTTTTTTTTCAGAAAATGTCGTGATCTGGTCAGATCAACAGATCACGCTTTCAAAAATCAAGGTTACTCCACCAAATATTGATTTCTTTAAAATATTGATATTGTGTTGTCTAAAAATGAATATAAACATGACTGAAAATGACTGTATTTGTTCACTACTATGTAGAAAATGCTAGGTTCCACACTTAGTGCTGGGACAACATGTAGAAATTAAGTTAACTTATTACTGTGCGTTCACACCAAAGGCATTAAGAGCGTCAAAGTTAGCTCTGGTTGCCCTGGTGACAACACTGTCTGCCTTTACTGCTCCTGCGGCGAGAGCGTCAAAATTCACTACATTAATCTCCTATTTAAAGGAGCTGTTGCAGCATATCAGCAAATCAGTTACAATCCCGCATAAAAACCTGCTTACTAGCGTGAAAATGTTGCACACTATTCAGAAAAATCATTTAACAATGAAAGATCAAGTTGTTTCGTGTGGTGTGGCTATGCTCCACTTATCCAATGTGTCCATACTGTATGTCTGAAATATTTTAAAGTCGTTACAGTTAGCATTTTTTTGAGAAAAAAAATCTATAACATTAATGCACATCAGTGACTCACCAGTTACTTTTTTAAATGTGTGTCCCTGTAAGAAAACATCTTAAATCATTGTTAATCCGGTGACCGCAATATTCAAACTCTTGGCAACAACTGTTGTCGGAACCAAAGTTCACAGGACTCTGTTCTCTGGACTTCTCTCAAGTGGTGGACTTCAATATTCCAATTACTTGCTGCTGAACCGCGTCATAACTCATTAGCATAAAGTTGAGTTGATTTCAACTCTCCTTGACATGCACACCAGAAAAGACGCACCATGCCATTCCTCGCTGCTTATCGCTGCCGATGTGAACACACAGTTCGTTTTTACAAATTTGATTGGACATAAAACAATAAAAGTTGTCCCCTAAATAAACTCAAGAAGTGTGTTGTATCCAGTGTTGCCAGATGTAGCTGACTGATTCCAGTCCAAAAGCTGTCAAAAAAACGTTTTAAACCAAAAAGCGCCGCCCAACAATCAGTAGGCATCAGTATGTATGCGAAGAAAGGGGGCTTTGGCATCTCTTTGGGAGATCAAAACCGGTTTATGAGGGCAGACCGGGGCTGGCGGGCATGCCGTGGCAAAACCACCCAAATTTTCACTACCCGTCTGTTATTTTTTACCCGCAAAAATAAATTCAAAACCGCCCAATTGGACGGGAAACCGCCCAATCTGGCAACACTGGTTGTTTCAGCTCGTTTTAAATAAGTAGTTTGAACAAACAACAAACATAATTTTCTCAGTGTACACTAAAAAATGCTGGGTTCTACAAAATCTATTTGTGTTGGGACAACATTAAGGAATTAAGTTAACTTTTTAGTTTCATTATTTATTTATTTATTTATTTTACAAATTTAAATGGATTGGACATAAAACAATTAAGTTGTCCCAACAAAATCTCAAAAACCGTGTTGTTTCAGGTCCTTCTAAATAAGTAGTTTAAACAAGCAACAAAAATAGTTTTTTTACTGTATGTGGGGGTGAGAAATATTATAGAATTATTATTATTATTATTATTATTATTATTAATAATAATAATAATAATAATAATAATAATAATAAGGATGAAAATTGATCATCATATTTTTGGTTTCACACTTCATTGGGAACTATATGATCAACATACACACAGCACAATTTAATTTGCAATGGCATACACAAAAACGTTCCCCCTCCAAATGTCAGTAATGACTGGGCCAAAAACAAAAGAAACAATTACAGTTTGTAATGAGACAGAGGCAACACCCAAAGCCAACTTTGTTGCAAACTTTGTGAAGTGAGTTCATCACAGAAGACACACGGATTGATTTACAGGAAAGGAGGCAGAATAGCAGAGAAATAACTGGGTCACGTAAAAGTGGTTGGAAAATATGTGTACAGGAGTCCAATTAAACCACAGAAACAAATAAAGGGGGTTCTGAGGGGGTGCAAAATGACAAGGCAAACACCACAATACACATACACGCACAAACCTCATTTGCAAGTGCAAGTCTGCAAACACAAATCCCACAAAAACACCTGTCTACAGTAACACCAGGCTGGGTCAGGCTGTAAACTCACTGTACAATAAGAAAAAGCAGGCACTGGGCTATACGACATGAAAATATGTATTAATATTACAAAGATATATTATGCACAAGATATAGAATACACAAGACGTGTCACTCATATAGATTTGAATGGGGAAAAGTGTAACAGTCAATAAGGTGAATGAAGCCCTGTCTGCTTGTACAGGAGCCAATCATCGTTCACTACAGACTGACATTTCAACGGGGATAGAAGCTCAGACCAGGCGTGTGCTTTTATGACAGGTTATGGTCAAAAAACACACTGGAATCTCAGCAAATACTTGCTTCACAGACATAAGAAATATATCCACATAAAGCTTGAAATCCCACTACTTTTCTGGTTTTGTAATCTGTATGAAACAACGCGAGGTACAGTCAGTCCTGTCAAAGCAACTACTCAAATTCCCCACCAACTCGTAAACAAAGAGTCAGTCATTTCTGAAGGAGATTTACCATCATGACCAAGTTGTGAATTACCTCAGAAGAACAGCGCAATCTGACAAAGCATTATCCAGTGGATGATCATGTGTAAAACGGCCATAAATGAGGTTGGTGTCATGATCTCGTTCCTTTCGAGTGCGCATAAGCTCGGGCAACCTGAAAAAATGCTTATTTTGTTTGATTCGAACATTTAGAAACGAAGCTTATGAGACGGTTGTTGTTTAATTTTATTGGTGATTCCAAATATGTAATGTAATCGTAAGCTTGGCTAACAGGAGAATTTGATGTTTCCCCATTCAGACAGAATGCGTTTCAAAGATGGCCACCGAGTGAAATGTCTTGCCTTAAAGAGACTTTGATTTTACCAATTTACAATAAAAATGCATAATAATATGCATACAGGGAATTCTAGAATTCACACTTAAGTGTGGAGAGAATATAAAAAACTAACCAAATTAAAACAAAAAGGGGAATTGAGAAGAATCAAAGGAACAGAAAGAAAGAGGTAGCCTAAAAGTTTGAAAATGACTAATCACTTGCTTTCTTACTTTTGCTTTTGAATTGAGGTAGTAAACATGACACAGATTTGCATCAACTATGTAGAGTATCTACAGTAAGTAGAATTGAGATATATTTTAACATAATTAAGATAAACCTGAAAATAAAGCAGCATCAAACCATTATCTAAAGTTAAAAATACAGAAAATGCATTTATAATTTAGTCATTAACAATATTGCACAGCAATATATTGACATAAACAATATTATTGTCATTTTAAGACCATTTTATGCCATTCATATAATGCCAGAATGACAATATAATAGCCTCATAATGCAAGTACACTCTTCCAAAGAACACATAACATTTTATTTTATTATTAAAAATATTTAATTTAATTATAGTCATTTTAACATTGATTGATAGTCATTACATTGATAATCAGGCATTGGAATCTGAATGTGAAAATGCATATCCTAAATAAATAATAATAAACATTAACAAAAAGTATAAGGTAAAAAGTAACAGACGCTGCGATATCTTTTACTAGATCTATTTTCAGTTGTCAGACACCTACATTAAAAAATATTACAGTAATTTATAGTAAATACTACAGTATTTTTTAAACCAATCTGACACTGACACTTCCGATAGAGATAGAGGTGTTGCACAATCAGCTAAAATGTTGATAGAATTGGTTTTTATGTTTGGGCGACATATATTGCATCTCCAAAAATGATTGAGGTCATGTCTAAGTGAGAGGCCTAGTAAAGTCAATTAAAATCTAATTAACTTATTTATAGTTGTGTCATTTAAATCAAAACTACATTTAAAAAAGATATGATTATTAGTTTTTTTAAATGGAATTAGTCAGAACAAATAAATGAATATAAATAAATGATAGTTTTTCATATATCAAGGCAGTGGCCGCAGCACCTAGAAAATTCTCAGTCAATACTCTGACCTTCCTCTCTTTTGAGGGAAAAACAATGACTGGCAATTTTACAAACACCACCTAGAGCCTAGAAGTCAAGTGGTCTTCATATATACTTGTAAGTTTTCAAAGCAGCTATTGTGTGCCCTCTTGTTTTCCACCTTTCCGTTTGACTAAAAGCCAAAAGGGTTTCTGAGACTTTTTTTCTTCTAGACTCCACTACGGCATGTTTCAGTGTGTTGTAATTATAAGTACATTCTGTTTATGTTAAAAAGAGAACGAGAATGCAAGTGTGTTTTAAATATGTTTGAATATAAGAGAGATCCACAGGTGAAAAAATTAGGACGCAATCTACTGTGTCTCAGAATATCTCACATGGCTGTTTTGGGCTGACATGCTCTGCTCACTATTGCTCCACACCACTTCAGATAATCTACAGTGGCCTGAAGGGTATTTTTAAAACTCACTGTAAATGTAGGAAATCGAACATAACAGAAGGAGTGAGAAAACAAATAAAAGTTATAATATTAAGAAACTTATAAAGGGTTATGGTTGCTAACACTATTGTCATATTTTGGTATTTATAAAAAAGTAGATTAGACATTAAGTACTACATACTGTACTACTTAGATCAGAAAATAAGTACAATGTACGTATTGTGTTCATATTGTATTGCAGAAGACTTATGAGGTATTAAGCTGGGAGGTTTAACAGTGGGTTAAAAGGTAAAGGATGGTCACCAGTGTAATTATAAATGTAAAAACAGAAATTAATTACATTTACAATAAGTGCAACATATACACGTTTGTACTGTACATAATAAGTGCATTGTACCAAATGATTAATTTAAATGTACATAATTAGTAGTTAATGTGACTTAAATAAAGTGTGACCAAAAAGTAAATAAACAGTAAATACAAAGTTCTCTCATGAAACTGTATTGGGTGTGCAGGTTGATAAGTACTATCCACTATATTGTGCACGTGCATGGTTGCTGTCACCTCAGTGTTTTCTCATAAACATTTAAATACTTGAGTCATTTGCATGAGCAATCTGCAGCACATTTTCAGATAGATCATCCATAACAGCATCTTTTTAACAACATTTTTTAAGAGTGCACTTAGACATTTCTGTTTTTGCATTTCAACATGAGCAGCAGTTTTCTAAAACCATGTTTAGGAGCAACAGATTAGGTTTAACTTTATAACTCAACAGGGTTATTTTTGGATGTCATACAGGCTGTTTAAACATTTGACTCGCTCAACCACTGGTTAACACTAGTTTTAATCCATTAAAAATTGCTTAGGCATATGTAGTGTAGTGCATTTGTGTTAAGCTGGTCAGCAAGGTAGCCCAGGCAAACATAGTGTATAGCATTAGTGTTAAGCTGGTCAGCAAGGTAGCCCAGGCACACATAGTGTAGTACACTTGTGTTAACCTGGTCAGCAGGGTAGCCCAGGCACACATAGTTTAGTGCATTAATGTTAAGCTGGTCAGCAAGGTAGCCCAGGCACACATAGTGTAGTACCCTTGTGTTAACCTGGTCAGCAAGGTAGCCCAGGCACACATAGTTTAGTGCATTAATGTTAAGCTGGTCAGCAAGGTAGCTCAGGCACACATAATGTACTACATTAGTGTTAACCTGGTCAGCAAGGTAGCCCAGGCACACATAGATAGTAAAATATACAGTCCCATATAAATCCCATGTAAAGTTTTATTGTCATGGCTATAGATCTTCTGTTTTGGACTGCGTTTATTTGACTTTTTATGTCTCAGTCAATTAGTGTGGATATGCGCATGATTGCTAATGCAACTGTTTGTTACACACAGAATCAAGTTTTTATTGGTTTGATTTGTCTTCATGTTCTCCTGCATTCCTGGGAGGGGGGGGGGGGTGTACACATATGTTATACAGATCTATAACACCAAGATCAAACGCATTCACATTTCCATATACATATTCAACACCATAATAAATCGCTTAGAGAGATGTCATGGCAGAAACAAGACAAAAAATCTAAAGAATGTTATGTTAAAATATAGATACTTAAACCACTCGATCATTTTAGGTCACAAACCATATGCTAAATGACTAAATTTAAATGTAAAGTGGTTTGTAAGTAGCGCATCAAAAGTTTCTTTAGAATCCTACAAGAGAAAACACACACTCACTCTCACTATCTTTCTCCCCCCCCCCCCCTCTCTCTATGTGTTTAAACATAATTTGTCATATCTATCCAGTTGATTCATGTATTAAAATGTATTAATGTATTAAAACTTACTATACTATATACCAGATTTGAATTAAGCAACTCAAACTCTGATGAATTGTGAGGAAAAGGGGGACAACACTGTGATTTGCAACATTTTGATTAATCGCTGACAGATCATACAATAGAAGGAAGTGCCAAACAAGTCAATGCTTGTACAATGCAGTCTGCAGATACTGTGTGAAAGCTTTAAGACTAGCACAACAAAATACTGTTGCACAACAAACACTGTGAATGTGTGAACCTACATAAAAGGTTCATAGGCAATATTAAATAAATTGCTGAACAGTAATCTGCAGTACTGCACTTGATATACTTTATACACACACACACACACACACGAACCACAGGATAGAGAGAAACATGCAGAGACTTGCAGCAAGATTCCTCAGAAAAATAGTCATTCCTGAGTCTAAAGCCGACGGCACATCGGAACTGGGAGAGACAAACTTAAAGAGATTTTATTCCAACATTCTTCAAAATATCTTATTTAGTGAAAATTTTAAAATCATTTAAATCATTTATTCATCACTTGAGTGTAAGTAAATGGTGAGGAAATTAACATTTTTGGGAGAAATATCCCTTTACACTGGTGTTGTCAAGTTACAAGATACTTACAATGTGGTTTAACAATAGTTTACACTCCTTTAGAATGGTACAGTATAATACACTACAATTGGAATCTACAGCAACTACTGCTGTTTTTGCTGTTAATATGAGTCAAATTACATAGATTAATATAAACAACTTTCTTGAATGAATGATATTAGTAGCTTAATAAGAACACATTTCTTACTTGAGTGTAGAGCTTTTTACGGATCTCTTCAGATAGACAGACAACCAATTGTGGGCGAGGCTTGTGATGACACTGTGTGTGTTCTGATTTTTTGGGGATTATATAAGAAAGATACATACATATTGTTATAATATGCTACAATATAAAGCTATCAGGTCAGAATGTGATTACAACTGCTTTTAATAAGTGAATGAATGCATTTGATTGACACCATCAACTTAGACAAATATATTATTATTATTATTATTATTATTATTATTATTATTACTATTATTATTATTATTATTACTGTTGTTATTATTATTACTATTATTATTATTACTATTATTATTATTATTACTATTATTATTATTATTACTGTTATTATTATTACTATTATTATTATTATTATTACTATTATTATTATTATTACTATTATTATTATTACTGTTATTATTATTACTATTATTATTATTATTATTATTACTATTACTATTATTATTATTATTACTATTATTATTATTATTATTATTATTATTTTAATTATTGTTATTATTATTATTATTATTATTATTTTAATTATTGTTATTATTATTTTTTTTATTTTTTTTTTATTAGCAGTGTTGGGTAAGTTACTTCAAAAAAGTAATACCTTACTCTTTGCATAGTCCAATTCAATTCAACTCAATTCAATTCAATTCAATTCAATTCAATTCATGTTTATTTATATAGCGCTTTTTACAATGTAGTTGTGTTAAAGCAGCTTAACATAGTTCTAGTAAAGTCCAGATTTCAGAGTTCAGTTTAGTTTAGTTTCAGTGTGGCTTAAATTTCACCAAAATAGTTAAAATATAATTTTAAATATTTTTCTAACTACTAATTAATATACACAATATACAGTATTGTCAGTTCATCATTTCAATTCATCAACTTCAAAAGTGTAACCTTTAGTTAAAAATATAATTATTCTGCAAAATATATTTAAAATAACAAAAAATGCAATTACTCTGCTTCTCTGAACTGATTTATACAGAACTGTTGAATTTATTTACAGTATTTAATGTCTATTATAAAATGCTTTTCTTACTTTTTTGTCTTGCTTCCAGTTCAAATATCTAAAAATTCTTAAACCAAGAAGTAAAACAAAGCAATAAAGCAAAACAGATTGTCTTGTTTTAAGTAGTAATAAACCAAAATTAAGCGAGCAAGCAAAATAAATGTGTGTCAAAAGGCAAAACAATGTTATTTTGCTTACCCCACTGACAGATTATTTTCCTTGTTTTAAAGAAAAAAACTCACCTAATTTCTCAAGAAATAAGTCATTTCTTAAAACAAAACAGGATTTTTGCTTGTCTAGAAAATGCTTCTAATTTAAGATATTTGGACTAGAAACAAGACAAATATATGGAAAAAATGTAAGAAAAGCATTTTTTGTAGTGAAACTGTAAATAGATTACAGAACAATTAAAAAGTAATCCCTTACATTTTCAGTGGAAAAGTTATTTAATTACAGTAACTTGTTACTTTGTAGGGCGACACAGTAGCTCAGTGGTTAGCACTGTTTCCCTACAGCAAGTAGGTCGCTGGATCAAGTGCAGGCTGGGCCAGTTGCCATTTCTATGTGGAGTTTGTATTTTCTCCCCGTGTTGGCGTAGGTTTCCTCTGGGTTCTTTGTTTTCCCTCACAGTCTAAAGACATGGACTTTAAGTGAATTGATTTGACTAAATTGGCCGTAGTGTATGAGTGCGTGTGTGAATGCAAGAGTGTGTGGGTGTTTTCTAGTACTGGGTTGCGGCTGGAAGGGCTGTGTAAAATATATGCTAGAATAGTTGGCGGTTTGTTCCACTGTGGCGACCCCTGATAAATAAGGGACTATGCCGAAGGAAAATGAATGAATGTTACTTTGTAAATAATTACACGCAACACTGATTATTAGCTAATTATACAAATACAAAAATATTACATAAAACTAATCAAATGAACCATCCAAACAAACAGAATCAATTACTTGTAATTCTACACACATGAAAGAGTAAAGAACAGCTTATGAAGAGCTTGAAAACAGCTGAACTACTGTAAGAGTATCAGTTATATCGAATTTATATTTAGTTCCATTAGTAACTCCTCAACCATGCTACAGTTATGCCTGCTAAATGTTCAAATCTAAATCAAATGTGACCTGAACACAAATATTTGGGCTTATCAGATGATGTTTCTTTGAAAACAGTTTTACCTTTTAGTTAGGCAAACATTATGTCAAGAGCAAGATTAAAACAGCTCTGGAACATTAGTTTTCTTTTGGTTAAGCTTTAAATTTAATCAGTGTTTACCGAAGTGTCCCTCAGACATGTAAACCATGCAGAGCTCATCTGGAGGCCTGAAACTTTGCATCAGGTCTCCAGAGACAAATTTTCCCAGTAGTTTACATATTAAAGTGAAGGCATGTTGTTTTTAACTGATGCTTTCCAAGCAGGAAACCTCAATAAACACAAGCACTCATCCAGCACTAATGCACCAGGACAGTAAAGGAACCTCTAGTTATAAATTAAAGGCCAACAGTATCATCTGACCCTCTACTAAACTCTGTGTAGTGAACTGAAGGCTGCACAATAAGAAGTGTGCCACTGTTGCAGTGGGATTTCATCATTTCCTCAGGCTCTCTTTAGGGGTGTGGAGGAAACATGTTGAGTCTGTCAGAGAAAAGCATCATGGGAAATACCCTACGGTTGGCTACCAAAAGCTTAAGAGCACGCTCAGGGTTTAAGATTAGGGCTATGGTTGTTGTCTAGTTAAGTTGTTGCTTGACATTAATTTCTACAATATCATCAAAATAAAAAAGTTAAAGTTAAATAAAGTAAAACATTTCAAAATAAAAATCAGACAGATTCATTCAGCTTTCCAATTTTCATTCAAAATAAACAAATGAGAAGTTACATGTGCCCCTCATTATTACATCTATATCATCTCTGTTTTTATAAATCTAGGTTGAAAACGTACCTTTTAAATTTGCTGTTTTATCAGTAAAAAATGTTTGTTTTAGCTATAATTGTATATCTTTCTCTTTAAGATTTATATTGTGCAGCACATTGGTCAACCTTAGGTTGTGTTTAATAGTGCTATATAAATAAAATTGACATTGATAATGACATTTGTGGCTGCTAAAATGTCAATAAAAGAAAGAAATGGTAAATAACTTATAATGATATAAATATGAATAAATATTACAATTTAATTTTATGAAATGTAATTACATTACCAACGAAATAAAAAAATTATATAAATAAAAAAATAACACTAATATGAATTTAAAAAACTAAAAATATATAAAATATTTATAAATATTTTAGTATCATTAAATATTGTATTTAATTTATTTAATTTATTTCAAATGAATACAATAAAAATTAAACACACACACACATACGCGCACACACGCGCACACACGCACACACACACACACACACACACACACACACACACACACACACACACACACACACACACACACACACACACACACACACACACATACACACACATACACACACATATATATATATATATCCATCCATTTCTCAGTAAATATGGGTAATGTATATTGGTGCATTTGAACAAACAAATTTAGAAATGTAAAGAAAATACATTTAAATTCCTGCAAAATGTTGCAAAAGAAAATAACAAACTAAAACATTGTATATATATTTTTGTTTCTCCTGATTTTTGCTATTTTTTTATTTACAATTTTTTTTCTATAACATAAATTTGAGCTCTTAATTTTTTAACCATTATTGTGAGTTATTTTGTTAGATTAGCTCCAGATTTGGCTTTAGTACACTGAAAAAAAATATTCAAAGATGATTCCTTGGATTTACTAAATTATTTTACGTTAAGTGGTTGTTTCACGTTAACTATTTATTTGGGCTGAATTTAAACAAACAAATTAAGGTGAATATTGCTCAATTTAATTTGTTTGTTCAAATTCAACACAAATAAATTGTTTGCAACAGTTTTGCATGCAACACTTTTTTCAGTGTACTGACTAAACTAATGTATGCACAAATATAATGCTGTAAAGCATCCTATAGACAATATTAATTTAAATGAGAGATTTGTGATCTATCTGTCTGTCCGTCCGTCCGTCCGTCCGTCCATCTTTCTGTCTATCTATCTTTTCAGGATGGTTGCTAAGATGTTCTGAGCATTTTTTCCAATGATTTTCTGAATTGCTCTATTAAGTTTAGAGGGTTTCTTTCATTTTCATCTTGTTCTATACTGCTCAGCCCTCTTTTTCAAACCAAGTCTAAGGGGATTTTTTTCAACCGCCATATGTTTAATCATCCACTGGACAAAAAAGGTGCAAGTACAAGATGACTAAGAAAACCCACAACACACCAATTCCTAACAAGCTGCACAGTTTGAGGTATCCAAGTTAGATCTTAATGACTCTCTGAATCATTAATTAAAACTGACCCCTTTTCAAAGATTTAAAATGATTATTACTTTTTCACATTCAGTAATTAACACATTTTCAAATCCTCAAGCGTATTGTTATTTTGTTACTTGTCAATTCAGTAGTTTAGGAGAATGAATATCGCTAAACAGAAATCTCTAGAGCTGTGCAAGTTCTCAACCACAACAAAAACTGATAGTAATGCCTGATAGTCATCTAACCAAGTGTACGGTTTCACTGTCATCATTGCGCAATAGAATTTAAGGAACCCAGGTCACATCCGGTTCATATATTACTGAAATCCCCAAATGGGAGTAAAACACAGAACAGCTAAACTTCCTTACGCTAAAGTAACTCAGCTAACAACTCAAAAATGCAATTTAGCTGGGAAATTTAACTTCCATTTCAACAATTTTCATTGAATCAAATTCCACTAACGTCTAGTACTGTAAAGGCATTAAAGCGGTAAATCACAACTAAATGGAAAATCTATAAGACAAGAGCAGATGAATAATTAAGTCGATCCTTACAACGGCGCTCAGGTATAGCAAAAAAAAGGAGAGGCTTCTCATTTTACCAGATAAAGGCATGTTGTTTCTAATGAGCGTTTAATTATTTACCCATTAACAATGGCAGTCTGTCTCTGAGAGAATCATATCTGATCAGACAGAGGCTGCTGCGTGTCGTCACTGCATTATTAACTTGCTGCATTTAGAGGAGCTCAGGGTCATGCTGCAGTCACAGATAGACACAATAAAGACCACCACAAACCTCTGAACCCGAGGAGACGCATATTTCAGACTGAACTACAAATGAAAAGTTGAAAATATGTTCTAATGTGATTCTACACTCTAGACATTCTGCAGTAACTCTTGACTTAAAGGAGGTGTTCATAAGGCTGTCATGACACCTTTATAATCATGACGTGACACGTTTAAAGCCGGTATGCCACGCAGCGCCATACATTTCAGAATTCTAAACATAGGTTTCTATCAGGGTACACATACCGGCGCTGCAAGTCGGCGGCTGTCCGCTGCGCCCAGCCACGACTCAGGACACTGTTCATTTCTCTGCCGCGCCACAGAGCGCCATCTGATTAGTTTCATGTTAAATATCATGCGAATGTCCGCGTCTGGTGTGTGATACTTTTAACTATCATGTGCGCGCCGTGTCGCGTCGCCGAGCGGCGCTTCCGGTGTGCGACCTGCTTTAAGATGTGACACGATCCAATTTTATGCATGCTTATGACAACTGTTATTAAGTGCTCTTTCGTTCCAATATGTCGTTTAAAATGCAAAAATTACATTGTTTGAGATGTCTTTGGACAACTTGACAAAAACAAACACATCACAACCTGTCGGACTTTATAACAACTTGACATTACCAAGACAACAAAACCTGTCAGTGTCTTTGTAATGACCATTACCAAGACAGCAAAACGTGTCATAAATCTGTCATAAACATGATTGTCCATTATTGCCATGAATTTGTGACTGTGTTCAGTGGAACAAAATTAATTTGTCATTAAAATGTCATAATAAAACTGTCAATACTCATACATTAAGGATTTTTATAACAGTGTTATTAACGTTTAATAACATTTAAGATAATGAAATGACAAATTTAATGTGTACGGCTGTAGTTTAGGTCAAGAAAAATATTAATGCCTGTTTTTTATTGTCATCAATATCATCAAATCATTATTTTTTCATCAAATCCTGACAAAATTATAATGGCCTCGTGGTTACAGTATGTTAGATATGTCAAGTTATGCTAATAATATCCAATATATTATAAAATAATATGCACTTTTGTTATCTCTAATGCTAATGTTAAGCTGTCACGACAAAGACACTGACAGGTTATGATGTATTTGTTTATGTTAGGCTCTCATACCAAAGACGTCCTAAACAATTTCATTTCAAAGAGAGATTGACACTTCATAACAGTTGTCATGAGCATGGATAAATTCTCATTCATAGTCACGATGAAGGTTTCATGACAGTCTTATGAACACCTTCTTCAATTTAAGCGTTCATTAGAGCATTAGCAGACTGCATGTTAAAGGCTAGGATTAATAGAACTTCTATGTTAAGCTGCTTTGACACAATCAAAGACTATAGAATATACGAGACGTGTCACTCATATAGTTTTGAATGGGGAAAAATATAACGGTAAATATGGCGAATGAAGCCCCGCCAACTAGTACAGGAGCCAATCATCGATCGCTATAGATTGAAGATTCTCCGGGGAAAGCTCAGATCAGACGTGTGCTTTTACGACAATTTGGTGGTCAACAAACACACAGGAATCTCAGCGAATACTTACTTCACAGACATAAGAAATATGTCCACATAAAGCTTGAAATCTGTACTTTCAAATAAACCAAGTGCACTTAACAACAAAAGTTTCTTTGGTTTTGAAATCTGTCTGAAATAAAAACAAGGTACATTTCGTCCTGTCAAACGCAGATCATATGACAGCAATTACTCAAACGCTCCACAAACGTGTAAACAAATAGTCACAGTCATTTCTGGAGGAGATTCGCCATCAAGACCAAGTTGTGGATTACTTAAGAAGAGCAGCGCAATCTGACAAAGCATTATCTATAGAATTATAATGTGTAACACTGCCAGAAATGAGGTTGGTGTCGTGATCTTGCTCTTTTCGAGTGCACATGTCCATTAGCTTGTGGACTCTGAAAAAAATGCTGATTTTGTTTGATTCGAAAGTTTAGAAACAAAGCTTATTAAATGTTAAATTTCATTGGTTATTCCAAATATGTAATGAAATCGTAAGCTTGGCAAAGAGTTTTGGAGAATTTGATGTTTCTCTATTTAGACAGAATGCCCAAGAGTTGTTTCAAAGATGGCCGTCTAGTGAAATGACTGGCCTTAAAGGGACTTTGACACAATCTACACTGTAAAAGCGCTGTAGAAATAAAGATGAATTGAATTAGCAGAATCAGTTCAAATGTACTTGTACAGAGTTGCTTTCACAGTGAGTATGAGTTAATGGAAAGACACTCCTAATCTTTACACATCTGTGGTTTGTTGCTTGTAAGTGAATTTCTCAGTTAGCTGGATTTCATTATTGACAATCTGACACAATCCAGGATAGTTTTGTTATTCAAAACTAATCCAGGAGTTGTTGTCATAACTGATCAAGACTTAAACTGACATTAATTAGCATTTTGGGGCTGCACTGTGCTCCTTAATTTGACTTAATAATCAGATCTTGTAAATACGGCTGACGTGATTTCTTGGTATTAAAACTATTATCACTGAAAGACATTTAAGTGGCTTCTGGTCTTTTTTAAATCATGGACATATGTATGTATGTTAGCGTCCTTCATTCACAACAGCCATTCTCTTTTGGTCAAAAACGTTGACACACAACTTGTTTACCTTGTTTCAGGCAAACTACTACACTACAAATCATAATTACTACAAAAATGGCAAGCCTTCAGTGGCTTTCAGAGTCAAATTCAAAGATTTACTCTTCTATTATAAAACTTACGGTCACTTTTTGTTTTGAATTGTCAATATGAATACATCAATTATGAGAAGAGCAACAAAATAAAGAGTAGTGTTTTAAAACATTTGTCCCTCTGTGTTCAAGTAACTCCAAACTCAGTGTGCTGTATATTTGTTTGACCACTGGGAGAGCAGAAAAGTTGTACAACTCATCACAGTGCAAATCCCATGCATCTCAACTTCTTTTTTAACACCTAGTGTAGTTGTACAGACGGCAACCATTACCAAAAACTCACCCTCCGGCTGTGAAGCTCTCACTCTTTCCAGCCCTGTTTAAAAAACTGCTGAGAGACGCAAAAAACAACAACAGACAAAACTCTTTCGCTCTCACGCCCTCTATATCAGTCTTCCAGGAGCATCTGCCGATGATCTCCTGACCTCTCAATCTACCCCTAAAGCTTTCCCTCAGGATTCTTACCGTAAGTGTCCTGTGGAGTCACCGCAGTGTTTGTAGGTCTACTGAGGTTCTCGAGTGACCAAAGTCAGCTACAGAGTCTCCTCCTCTTTGTCTTGCTCTCTTATTTTCTCCTTCTCCTCCTCCTTTCTCAGCCTTCCATCTGCTCTCACTTTGGGCTGATGGGAAACAGGGAGAGCAGGCATTTAGCCTAGACTCATTCACACACGCACACACGCTCACACACACACACACACAAAGACTCAACCACTCACATGCAAGATAAACAAGGAAGAGGGGCGGTAACTTGTAATGCTCTTTTCGGTGTTACTTTTCGTTCGAGTTTATCTGAGAAGAAAATGAGCTCCCCCTGATTTCCTTAGAAATTAAGTCACTGTTAAACTTTTGTTGAGATCTCTACACAGATCTTTCTCTCTCTTTCTCTCTCTCACCCTTACTTGCTAGAAAAGTATCAATTTCCTGCACACCAAAAAAGGAAGCAACCCATTTTTCTCCCCATTCCTCTAACCGCTGACAAAGAGCAGCAGTACTGAGCATGTTCACAACGGCCGCACGGCCACACACAGAATAACACACACACACACAGAATAACACACACACACACACACACACACACACACGCACACACACACACACACACACACACACACACACACACACACACACACACACACAATATACACATTTATATACAAAGTTTATAAACAAGACCTTCAGTTGATTTTATATGTAAATAATTATAATCATAAATATTTATAGACACAAGCATACCCCTGGCACATTCTGACTTAGTTACATTTGTTCAACCAGCAAGTTTTTGTTTTCTTATTTTACTGGAAATGAGACAGGCTTCTCCCAAAAGGTAATAAGATGAAGAGGCATCATTGTGGGGGAAAATATATATGTTTCTTTGCTTATTTACATTTAAACAAAAACTAAGTCAGAATTGTACAAGGGTATAAATAATTTCAATTTCAGGCTATATATATATATATATATATATATATATATATATATATGTTAGTTAGTTAGTTAGTTAGTTAGTTAGTTAGTTAGTTAGTTAGTTAGTTAGTTAGTTAGTTAGTTAGTTACAGTGTATCCGGAAAGTATTCATAGAGCTTAAATTTTTCCAAAATTTTTATGTTACAGCCTTATTCCAAAATGGGTTAAATTAATTTATTTCTTCAAAATTCTACACACAATACCCCATAATGACAATGTGAAAAAAGTTTGCAAGAAATTGTTGCCAATTTATTAAAAATAAAAAACCTGAAAAATCACATGTACATAAGTATTCAAAGCCTTTGCTCAATACTTTGTTGATGCACCTTTGGCAGCAATTACAGCCTCAAGTCTTCTTGAATATGATGCCACAGACTTGGCACACCTGGTGTACAATTACCAAATCTCTCCAGAGATGTTCAATAGGATTTAGGTCTGGGCTCTGGCTGGGCCACTCAAGGACATTCACAGAGTTGTTGTTAAGCCACTCCTTTGATATTTTGGCAGTGTGGTTTGGGTCATTGTCCTGCTGGAAGATGAACCGTCGCCCCAGTCTGAGGTCAAGAGCACTCTGAAGCAGGTTTTCATTCATGCTGCATTCATCTTTCCCTCTATCCTGACTAGTCTTCCAGTTCCTGCTGCTGAAAAACATCGCCACAGTATGATGCTGGCACCACCATGCTTCACTGTAGGGATGGTATTAGCCTGGTGATGAGCGGTGCCTCATTTTCTCCAAACATAAGACCAGAGAATTTGGTTTCTTATGGTCTGAGAGTCCTTCAGATGCCTTTTGGCAAATTCCAGGCGGGGAGTGGCTTCCGTCTGGTCACTCTAGCATACAGGTCTGATTGGTGGATGGCTGCATAGATTGTTGTCCCTCTGTAAGGTTCTCCTCTCTCCACAGAAGAACGCTGGAGCTCAGACAGAGTGACCATCGGGTCATTAATTGACTCTTAGAGGTCTACGGACAATTCCATTGTCTTCATGCTTCGTTTGTGCTTTGACATGCACTGTCAACCCTGAGGCCTTATATAGACAGGTGTATGCCTTTTCAAATCATGTTCAATCAACTGAATTGACCACAGGTGAACTCCAATTAAGCTGCTGAAACATCTCAAGAATGATCAGTGGAAACAGAATGTACCTGAGCTCAATTTAGTCCATGTGATTTTTCAGGTTTTTTGTTTTTTATTAAAATATTGAGTGTAGAATTGTGAGAAAAATAACTGAATTTAATCCATTTTGGAATAAGGCTGCAACATTAAAAAAAAGTGGAAAAAGTGAAGCGCTATAAACACTTTCCGGATACAGTGTAGGTTATTTATTTATAAAGCACAATTAATCAACAGTTGCTGACCATTGTGCTTTACAAACCTAAAATCAAATAAACAGCAACAGATAAAACAGCATACAATACATCCAACATACCACACAGCATCAACAATAAATAACAAGACACCAGAGAGGTACAATAGGATCAGTTTTCTCCCGATTTAAGAGCTCTTTTTAGGAGGTGAAGTTTAAGAACAAAGATTCATTGGAAATTGTTCTATGGACATAGGTAGCCCGTTCCACATTTTAGGACCTACTGCAGAGAAAGCTCGATCTCCTTTTTTCTTCAACTTGGAAACTAGCATTTTCTGATTCAATGACCTTAAACATCTGCCAGATATTTTAACAGTAATAAGAATAGAGAGATCAGTCGGAGCCTGGCCATTTAATACCTTAAAAACATACATTAAAATGTTAAACTCAAATCTAAAACATATCAGCAACCAATTTTTGGAGCACAGTAATGTTGTGATAGGAGTAATGTGTTCAAACATGCAGGTTCCAGTAAGAAGCCTAGAGGCAGCATTTTAGACCACTTGAAGACGATTTATAGAATTGGCCAATACCCACATTAATTGAGTTACAGAAGTCCAAGCGGGATGATATAAAGGCATGGATTAATCTCTCAAATTCCGCACGAGTTAAAAAGCTTTTCACTTTGGCTTATGTTAACAAATTTGTCCTCAAACTATGTTTAATCATTTAGGAACAGATTTAAAGAGAGAGCTATCACAGGCCAGTGACTTCATTTGCATCTTCTTAGTGAATAACTCCTGATACAGCACTATTCAGGATACAAAAACGCATGCAACATGAAATGAATACAGATTACAGAGGAAATTATTACAGATAACCTTGTTATGAACCCATTACAAAATAAAATTGAAGAAATGATCGTTTTTCAGTCAGTCGTGCTTATCATGAGTGTACTAGGATGTAGAGTACTTACTGTCATTAAACACTTTGTCTTGCATCCAGTTCCCGGTGTATTTATAGTAAACATTTATAAGACTTTCCAAGTTTGTCCATGTTGATTCAACTTGACATTTAAAATCCTTCATCTGCTGGAAAACCAAAAAAGAAAACAAATGTTCATCTTAATTTGAAAATCTGCAACTTAAAATGGACACACGGTAAAAAACGCAGGGTTCCACATAATTCCTTCTATGTTGTCCCAACACAAATTGATTAAGTTAGTTTGATTGTTTTTACAAATTTAAGTTGATCGAGCATAAAACATTGAAGCTGTCCACCCAAAAAACTCAGGAATTGTGTTGATTCAGCTCGTTTGAAATGAGTAATTTGTACAAGCTGCAAAAATCATACGCTGTAATAAATGCTGGGTTTCACACAATTCCTTCAAGTTAACTTAATTGTTTTCACAAATTTTATTTGATTGAACATAAAACAATTAATTTATACCAAAAAATCTAAAGAATTGTGTTGATTCAGCTCATTACCAGTTTGAACAAGCAGCAAAAATATTTTTGAGTGTATTTTTGAGTGTAGATAACCCTAAACTGCCCCAAAATATGGAAGTGAGAGGATGTGAATGTTGCACAACCAAAAAAGCAGCAAGTAATATACACCACAAATCTAATTCTACACCAAATTAATGCATTCCAAATCAAAATGCACAACCACTAAACACAAATATGCTGTCTGCATTACAAAGAAACCAGTCCTGGCTCCACTGGATTGATTTTTAACACAGGTCACCTCATTAAAAGCAGGGGTCAAGCGAATGAAATGGCCGGGCGATTCTGAACAACAACCTGGACAAGACTGGACCTGCCAAACCTGGATCAGATTCCTCAAGAGCAACTTCTAAAACAAAAAAAACAAAAGAGAGAGAAGAAACACTATAACTGACACGCTCCTGCAGTTAATTATTAATAAACACAACAGAAGAGAGGAAATGACTAAAGAGGAAGAGCCAGAATCACACTAAAGTCACACCGCTTCTTATTAGCAGCACAATGATGTTTTCAGATCAAACAGATTCAGCATTCATTCCTACAGAATCACACAGACAGATTAATTCATAAATAATTTATAAACAAATTCAGAATATCGACTGATCAAAATACATAAACAGCTTTCCACATACTGACAAAACAAATAAACATATGACCAAATGCAGGAATTTACAATAAATACATGCACGTCTACTTTACAGAAATGTTTGGTTGTGCATATTTTACAAATAATAAACAGAACTCCATTACGCCTCAATAAAAGAGAGCATACGAACTACTTGGCACAAGTTAAAAAACAAAGTTTCATACAGTGCATCCCTTTTCATCATCAGTCTGGCACTACCGGTTGGTCAATATTTCTACGTTTTTACTTGCGCTTTTATCCGTTTTGAGACATCTGTGAACAAACTAGGGAAGTAAGCATGATCTTCGGACCAGAAATGAACTAAAAATATCTTTTAGGTTAGACAAAGATGGTGAAAGTGTTTTGGTATTACAGACTTCATCATACATCAGTGAAAAGCACAATGAAGAAAATAAAATGTGCATGTAAATGTGCATATGTGTGACTGTCAATCAAAAGACAGACATCCATTGTACACATCCTGTTAGACCACTCCCCCTGCTAGAAGACTCCTCCTCCCACTCAGAAGGCCACAAAGTGGTTTGGCAAAACTCTCACATCTTCTAAAATCTGATCTTCTTGCACATAGACGTATTTGTAACGTCGCTGATATCTTTCATCCTAATGTGCTCGTAGTAATCCCAAAAGATATCAATGTAACGCTGTGCTTTTTGTGCTCACAGGTTCCCACAACTGTTTTACCGATATCTAAGGAAACAAATTTAGAGAACATAATTTATTTTTTTTAGATTTACAAGGTAAGCCTTTGAGTAAAATGTCAAAACAAAGTCTGAGTTTTATAAATTTGAGCTTTTTTTTTGCAAAATAGATGCACAATTAACAATTTCTTAAAAACTACAAAGTTTTTTTATGTTTCTTGACAGTTGTTTGATGTTCACACCAATAATGACAACTATACACATAACTATAAAGCCTGTTTTACACGGCACGCGAGAGCAGTGTGTGAGCAGAGTGTGTTTTTCCAGTGTCAGTGTTAACAGATTAGAGGGTTCATACCCCATGCAGAAGCAGCGCATCAGCGTGTAGTGTGAGTGTCGCTGAAGCAGTAGTGTTGCAAAAGTTTCGGCGCTGGGTCTATTTTTGCCACGCTGCTCACGTTCAATTGATCAAACCACATTGAATGTAGCCCTTTTGCCTAATAAATGCATCGATAATATCCACTGATTTTTATAGAGTCAATCAAATGAACTTAAACGATTAAAAACGGCAACAAATATTTATTTGGACCTGACCTACAAAACCAAATTTAAAACAATTTTATTATTAGTTTTGCTTAAATTGCACACTATTCACTTGATCATGAATAAATATCATTCAAACTATATTGTATAACTATATTAGAACTTTAGGCCTACATCATGCTGACAATCAAAAACAATATGACATGATATGACAGGCGATTGTCTTCTGACTGAGTGCACCGGAAAAGACATAAATGACACTCCTCATAGAGCTTGAGAGGCAGACAGTTCTTTAGGATCTATATAATTTGTAACATAAAGACTTGCAGGTTAAGGAAACAACATAGGAGGAGGTTGCAGGTAAAAAGTAAAAAACAGTGTATTTTTATATATATAGATAGGTAATTAGAAGGCATAGACAGAGATAGATTGATCTGTGCAACAGACGCCGATCGGCTGCGCGCCACATGCTGCTTCAGCTCTCTATACATACTGCTCACGCTCTGCTCGTGCTTGCGGTGTGAGACAGCCGTAACACCTGTATTGTCTTTATTGATTGACTTTGCACTTTCGAGTCCTGGTTTGTGGATCTCTCAAACTTTGTTTCCTGTTGCTATACTATCCTATCACAAAAAAGGCAAAAAAAAAGAGCCAAAAAACTTGCCAAAATCTTGAAGAAACTGTATTACAGTAGCATCTACATTAAAGCACAACATTATTCTGTTCATCATAAGCATATTGCGCTTTAGCCTTCTGCTTCAGGATAAATGCTTGTGCCGTTTAAATCAGGATGGATTTTGATTGGCTGTCAATGCTATTATTGTTCAATAGCTTAAAACAAATTCTAAAAGTGATTCTGGTGATTTAATAATCATAACCATGGATTTTAGAACCACATTTTTTCTTTGTTGTTACCATTATTGTTATCATCCTTGGTGTGAATGGGTCTGAATTAGATCATTTGTGTAAAACGTAATTGATTAGATAGCTTGCCTACTAAAAGTTTAACAGAGTTGTCAACACCCAGACTGCATGAGGGTTGGAATTGAGATTTCAATCTTTAAACAATTTATCATTCACCTCTAGAGGTTTTGTTAATTTCCATGACCTTTCCATGGCTTGATTGAAATTCCCTGATATTTCCAGATTTTTCCATGACCTTGGGAACGCTGTTCTCAGTGCAAACACTCATCTCAATGAGCAGTTGTCCATCATGAAGAGTCAAGCGGTTACGTGACTCTTTAGGCTATGAATAAACAAACACGCTTTCAGCAACAGTGTGGGTCCCTGTGTGTTCAGTTTCTGAACGCATGTTGCTTGTCAGATACAGTCAAGAAGTCTCTTCCTTTTGTCTCGCATTATCAACATCTCTTTTGTTTCTATGAGTCCACCTTCATCATATTGATCAATAAAAGAGATCTTCAGGCCTTCACCTGCCCTCTTCAACAGGTCTGGTCTCAGATTTTAGTTTGACAAACTCTTTGGCAACCTCATCTGCTGAGCGTTGAGAGAGGATTCGTAGTGCGGTGGTCCCGGTTTCATCTATGTTGATGCGTGGGCCCAGTGGACACCAGCACACGCAGCTTTTCCGGTCTGCTACGTCACGCAGCTGCAGGACAGCGATCCCGACAACCCGGTCCGCCCGGCCAAAACAGTAATCCTTCACAGTTATTTGAATCTCATAGCAGTCCAGACTCACGCCTTTACCCAACACACTGAGACAAAGAGGGGAGATACACATGTGAGTGGATCACATATACTGTGTGTTTTTTAAAAATATATATTTTTAAATAATTGTTTAACATCTAGTAAGTACAGGAAAATGTTGGCTCATTTAAAAGGATAGTAAACCCAAAAATCCAATTCAATCAATTTTTAACTCACTCTGGTGTTCTTTCAATGCCTTATTTCTTTTTTAATCAACAAAAGGGAGACAGTTTAACAAATGTCCTGCTTGTGCTCTACCCTACCGTATATGGTGTCATATTATTTTGATGGTCTGTTTGTTGAATTTAGGTTACATTGAACCTACATGCCAACTAATTCTCATTAGATTGTAAGTAGACTGTTAGGTTGGGGTTAGGGTTGGGTTTGGGGTTAGTGTAAGTTGACATGTGCTTGCAAAGTATCTTATAGTCAGTTAAATGTCTGTTGAAAGAGCAGTGTCAACAGATATTAAGCAGACAGTCTACTAATTCTCAAATGGACCTTCAAAATGAAGTGTTTCAATATTAGTGCAGCTGTTCAAAGAAAGTGTGGTCCTCTGATATCCATACCAATACAAACTCATCATTTGCCTTACAGACATTAGTAAAAAAACAAACAAACAAAAAAAACAACAATTTGTTTTGCTTTTACTCTTTAAAAAAAATGCACCAAAACATTTAAAAGCTTGTGAAGGAAAGGGAAGCCTGTTGACAGAGAATGTATGACTTTTTGCTTAAGTGGCAATGGGAAGAAGCCATTTTACTGGGTATTTTTAATGGGTTTCAGAAGGGATATTTTTGCCCTCACGGTTCTTAGTGTAACTATGTTTAATACTTGGTGCAAAATTATTTGTAAAAGAATCGTTTACTAAGTTAGTGTTTGCTAATTGATGTAATATGATTCCAGAAAATGAGACAAAAATGTCCATAAGGATGCACAAGGGTTAATAAACCATTTAAGATCTCAGCAATTCTGCAGAAAAAGACATTATAAACATAAGTTTAATTAATTCAACATTTTCGATAACACAGGTAAGACTTTGTAATCTAATGTCTATAAATGTCAAAATAAACAAGCAAACAACAATAAAAAGCACTAAAACAAACACTAAAACAAACAAAAAATAAGATAATTTTATTAACTGATTGATTATCTTAGTCGGCTTAGTCCCTTCCAGCTGCAACCAGTGATTGTAATTACAATGCATTTAGGAATTCCCAGTTTCTCTGGATGTATCATTTATAATTATATGTTTGAGTTTAATCGGTTTAGCTGTGTCCTGTAAAATAACCCATTATAATGGTGCTGCTCTGAGGCAACTCAATGGTTTACTCCACACAGATCAGGACGTTCCGTCAAAACAACCAATATGATCTCAGAAAATTTAATGAGAAAGACAAAAATGTCCATAAAGATGCCCAAGGGTTAATAAAACATGAACACATTACTAGAAATCATTGGTATCTCCATCAGTATGAGTAACTTTACTGAATTAAATATGCCCAGAGTCAGTAAATGATAACTAAACCATATTTTGGGTGAACTATCCCTTTAAATAGACAAACATTTACAGATTAAAGTTGTGTTTTTACTCACAATTGAAAGGCCTCGTTGTACTTTGCGCTCCAGCTATTGTTTTTTGATTTAGTTGTGAATTTCCGTTTCTTCTCTGTGAGCATTGGGCCGACTAGGTTAACCTCCACAAATGGACGAAACATCCCCGAGGTCTGCCATTTCATGTCATTTACTGCAATCACTGAAAAAGAAAGAGGCAACACATTTAGTAGGAGTGTTTTCAGCATTAAGAGTCAATTAAACTCTGTTTTTGGTCCCACTTTATATTCCGTGGCCTTAACTAATATGTATTGCACTGGAATTAATAATTTGTTACAATGTTGTGTAAATAGATTGTTTTTGCATTGTACTTATGCTTGACTAAGTACATGCATGTAATTATATCTGTATGATTTCACTGCTGATCCACCCTTTTCATCTTAACCGACCATTAAACCTACTCATACCACCAAACTTGTCCCTGACCCTACTCGTATTTCACCTCAAGGACACCAGAAATGTTCTGCAATACACTGTATTTATATTTTGATGTAAGTACATATTAGTTAAAAACACCTAATGTAAAGTGGGACCCTTTTTTATCTGCTGCAAACTGACCTCTGACGCTGAGTTTCTGCTCTGTGTTTCCAGCTGGGGGCGACAAATCCAGCTGAATCACTCCCTCTCCTATCGGCCGCTCAACTCCAGAGCCTGTCAATCAAACCCCTTCACTTCACTAATACTGTACATTTCATATGGAAATTGCATTTCAGATGAAATCTGTTTTCATTTGTCAAATTTTACCAAACTATTCTGTTAAAAACAGAACAGTTTTCAACACTGATAATAAAAAATCAGCCTTTTAGAATGATTTTGTTACAGTGAAGACTATAGTAATGATGGTGATAATGCAGCTTTGCAATAATAAGAGAGAATATATTCATGAAACCCCCTTTGAAAACTTATTAAACTTAAATTTAAATACATGTGTGACAGATAAAGAGTTTTCAGGCATCCCAAAAATAAATACATTTATGAATTTGGAGCTTTAATTTATTTCCTGAAGATTTAAATGTGGCCCACCTCTGTCAGGTCGAACGTTCTCCTTGGGGGTGATCCTGATGCCCATACCGTTTTGAACTGAAGGGAAATAAAATCATTTTATAAATATATAAAGTCCTGAAAATGACAAATAATTTATGCAGACTGCATGGCCATGTGCAGAAGCTGATAAAAGTCATGTCCTGAACATGTGTGCGTGCGTTTGAATCTCACCCTGAGCATGTTGTGTTGTCACAAATGTCTTGATAAGAGCATCTGTGGTCTGTGTATAGAGAGAGAGAGCGTAGCGCAGTGACGACAGCTCGGGGCTCTTCTCCAGATACACTTTCTTTAAACCGTTTCCACCAGCATGAAAGAACATCTACATGGCAGCAAGTTTGAAAGAGAGAGTAAATTAGCAAGCGCAATTCAGAAAATAAAATAAAACAAAAAAACTGTAATAAACAAAAGAATGAAAAACAGAAAACTACAATTATTAAATGATAAAACTGCAATAAAATAATATATTAAATTAAATAAACTTAAATATTGAAATACATAATATCTATACATAATAATAATGATAATAATATTCATAATATTTTTATATATATATATATATATATATATATATATATATATATATATATATATATATATATATATATATATATATATATATATATATACTTTGGAATAATATATATAATATATATGTATATGTATATATATATATATATATATATATATATATATATATATATATATATATATATATATATATATATATATATATATATATATATATATATATATATATATATCCCAAACTTTGGAATAATTTGCCTCCCTACGTTAGGCAAGCTGCAACCCTTTCTGCTTTTAAATCAAGTCTTAAAACCCATTTTTACTCTTTGGCTTTTAATACCATATGAGAGTCATGTGTCTGTTGAATTTGTCCTTTGTTTTAAATGGTGTATGTGTGTACAGTACTTTGGTAAGCACTTGTTGTTTTTTAAAAGCGCTTTATAAATAAACTTTGACTTGACTATATATATATATATATATATATATATATATATATATATATATATATATATATATATATATATATATATATATATATTATACATAAATACAGTAGATTCATACATAACTATTTGAAAGCATAGCAGATAAGAAAAATAGCTTTAAAGCCTGCCTGAACCAAAGTAGCTGCATACTTTTATTTCTGTATAATGACATACAAACTGAAACAGAATATTAAGTAGGGCCTGGTTTTATCTGTGCATGGGGCGTGGCTAAGCAAATTTTGTTCAATCCATGAAAATGACATCATCAGAGAAGGGCTGCCATTCCAGAGAGATTACTTTCATGGATTAATTATTCACCTTGGTAGGATTGTTCATAAATTCTTTCTTAAACTGGAGCATAAAGTCCTCACTAGGGGCTTAGTAACTACTAGCTAGTTTGTAACTAAATTTGTTCTCACTTCCACATGTTCTTAAGGCAAACCTTAGTTAGTAGGTCGTAAGCTCTCTGCAAAGTCATGCGTAGTTGCATTAAATGACATAACACCCAATAAAAAGCATTTAAATTGTTAAAGTGCTTTAAAATAAAATTCTGCATCTATATATAACTGACCTATGAAAATGAAATGACAAATTACGTTTTTATAGCACATTAAATCCCAGTGAGTCACTTATAACAGACGCACATATCTGCATCGTGAGCCGTGAATGCATGTGAAATACACATGAAGTTATCAAAGCATTAAACTTGAAATTTTTATTATATCTTACACATGTAAGAGAAAACACTCCTTGAAATTAAACGCTTTTAAACCCAAAACAATGCGAGAGTTGGTAGGAAATTAAGGCTGTGAGTAGAGGGAGATCATTCTTCATTAATATTGTGAGCTCCTCTAATGTTATGTAAACTAATCTTGCTGTTGTCTCTTTTCTACCATTATACATGGGGGGGTGGGGGTGGGGGTATAATGGCCGTAAATATTTAGTTGGAACGTAGCGTTACATTTAAACTAAGTTCAGTGGTGCAACAAAAAACATTTATTAGTGCGTAAATTGTAACTTAGTGTCCCTTTAAGTCACAACTAGGCCACACTTTAACTTATGCACTGCTGGTGCAACAGGCCCCTTAAGGCTAACACAATGTACAATAAGAAAATAAACATTGTACATTTTGATTTCATGTGGACTTTAAATAAAAAAAAACAACCTGCAGAAAATATTTTCATAAACAAATATATATATCTTTATATATTTATATATATATATCTTAAAACTGAATTTGAACATGTAGATATAAATAAACAACACAAAAGTAACAACTGGAACAAAAAAAAAAATCCCCAAAAACGCAAAAACACAGCAATACATTTCAGAGAGAGAGAGAGAGAGAGAGAGAGAGAGCGCGAGTGAGAGACAGTAAATTAGAATGAATTTCCTTCTGCAAAATGTACTACTGCTCGCAGAGAGCAACTTATTTTGTCTGACCAAGTGATTACATGTGAAATGTCATGCCTGCGGTGAGCAGCTTTCTCAGACTATTTCTCATATTCCCTCTCCTACCCACACACACTTTCATGACACACCAGTCCCAAGAACCAAAACACTCACTGTGCAGAAAGGTGACGATTCTGTTTTTGAGACAGACAGTCAACAATTTAACACACAGGTGTCAATACTTAGCGACCGCATGAACGTTTAATCTTGCCCGAGGGATGATTCAAAAAATAATATCAAGTAATAATAAGTGAAACTTAAATTGTTTAAATTTATAAGTGTTTTTTTATTGTAACAGTATTTTATTTAAGATGCAATGGACATCTTAGGATATAAAAAACTTGGAGTGTGTGACATAATATCTGACATAATATCTTCTCAATCTAATAAGTATTAAACAGCTTAAAATAAATATTAAATTGTCGAGGAAGACCCACAGACCTTCACTGCATGATAAAGTCTGTTAGAATGACGTTAGACTGACCCAATAATTCATGATATAAAAGGCAGTCTTCTGGCAATCCAGTGTTCATTTATAAATTAATTTATTAATCATTTGTCAAAGATTCAGCAACTCATTCACACTGTCTGTTATTTGCTTAGTTTCTAAATGAATTGGCTGTTTTGAATGAAACATTTGAATTAAGTCAATTAGCGACGTTCCACCACCTGCTGGCCATTACTGCATTTGGTACAGTATTTATTCATTTATTTAGTGCAATGTTTATTCATGTTTATGTATGAAAGGCATAAACCCGTTAAAGTACCACACAAATAACTATATTAAATAATTATCATTATTTAAAAAAAAATAAAAAAAGATGCACACACTTTTATAATAAGCTAGTTTTCTTGTGAATTAAGATACAGTTAGTATGGTTAATAATGAGCAAACTAAGGTTCAATAAATTCTTCCCCCAAACTAATTTAACGCCACTGCCTAAGTGTGTTGTAACACAGACATACACACACACACACACACAAACACACCTTGACTGAGTCCAACGCCACCTCCATGATCACGCACTGCCTTGGGGACAGGCTCTTTGGCTCCGCCCCTCCCTTTAATGAGAGAGAAGCATTAGCCACACCCACACCACCAGGTTATAGATCATATGTTTTAGCCATGTATTTATGATTAATACCTTTAGTTTAGACAGCTCCTTAGCAGCAGTAAGCAGCTGAGCTCCCTATAAAAAACATCACAAAAAATGAATATATCAAACCTCTGCATGCCAGTATTGACTGGAAATATTATGATGTTAAAGTTTAGGAATGCTGTTCACTCTTACACAAGGATTACTTGTGTAATCCTTAAGGCTAAAATGATTCAAATAAAAATAAAAATAAATTTAAAGTAAAATAACAACGTAAACATTTACAAATATGCAAATGACTACACTGAAAACAAACGAATCGTTAGATTTACTAAATTTTTAAGATAAGTGGTTGCAAACAATTTATAGGGGCTAAATTTAAACAAACTGATAAAATTAAGTGATGTTCAATTTAATTATTATCATTATTATTATTTCGGATTTCTCAGCAATTCACAGGAAGCAGATTGTTGCAATATAATCATACAATTTTAATTAATTCAATATTTCCAGTAACAAAAATAATTCTTTGTAAGCTAACAGTTTAAATGTCAAAATAATCAAACAACAAACACAAAAAGCACACACAAATAAAATAAAAAATATAATATATACTTTTTTATTCAGCAACTCGAGAAAACAATATAAAAAATAATAAGACGCAGTTATAATATAAAATTAAATTTGATTAAATTAAAAACCAAACAAAAAATCTAATTACAATGCATTTGGAAATTCTCAGTTTCTCTGGATATCTCAATGAATATATATTTGAGTAAACCATAGGTTTAATAATCAGTTTAGCTGTGTCCTGTGAAATAACTCACTATACTGTCGCTGCTCTGAGGCAACACAATGGTTTTCTCCATACAGATCAGCACGTTCCTCCAGAGGTCCTTCAGCACTCGCTTCAACACAGTCTTGTCACATATGTCTGCAAAGATGCTGAGGCTGCAACACACAGGGCAAACATTACACTCGTCAGTCTGGGGAATTTCCCTAGGGAATTTATGAGATAGAAAATACAGATGGCAGCTTATTATTTCACTTTTCTCTGCTCTTGTTCAGAATGCCAATAATCAGAAACAGGCCCACACGCAGGATGACCCTCAGTTTGAGACAAATGATGTGAATGTGGATTGCAGTAAATGTGGCATGAACTGACTTTGTGTCGAGGAACTCCATCAGCGGCCGCAGTGCGCTGTCAGCGTCGGCTTCTGCTGTGTTACGAGTGTTCTGATTCAGAGGCCCTTTAATCTGATACAGGATCTCTGCCATCTGACGCAGACACACATTTATACGGCCCAGGAAACTATAACAATGAGAAAGTGAGAAAGAAAAGCAGTTCAACACAACAGTTTGATGATTCAACATGAAAAAAATGAAAAAAATTTCAAGATGGAAAAAAAACTCTTCAATTACGTTGCTCATAACAGATACTCCAGGATTTTATTGATAAAAAAAATTATTTTGCAGCAACATTTTTCTTCTTTTCCTTTTAATTATATACTGAACTCCAACATTTTCAAATTTAAAAAACCATTGATGTCTGTAATTTATATAAAGGACACACTGAGAGAAATGCTGTCCTCTTAATGCTATAAAACCCACCATATCAAACTTGATACATGAAGCACTCTAAATGTACAAGTCTGATCAATCAAATAGCCTAAAATAATTCAAAAACTGTTCTCTATTCTTCATTTTAGCCCAAATTTTAAATTAAACCAAATGTTTGAAACCATTAAGCATAAAATTAAACCAAATGTTTGAAGATAAATGCGAAGTCGTTTGTGTCTGTGATGACACACATCAGTGAGAGAGAGAGAGAGAGAGAGAGATTATTATTGTTTTTATTACTGTTTTATCCTAAAATGTTGATTGTTAAATGTATTTTATTCTGATCTATTATTATTTTTGTATTGATTTGTATGAATAATATGATATGTTGAATAATAATATGATATATTGAATGTTATGATGTAATTTTGATATTTTATTTATTATATAAAAATATAATCTTTTTTTAAAAAATTACTTCTACTATTTACTGTGTTTACAGTTTTTTTATTATAAATAGTTGAAGTCTATTGCTTTAAAACGATTCAAAGAAAAAAAAAATACATTAAAAGTAAAAGAACAACGTAACGCATTTACAAATACACAAATAACTACACTGAAAACAAATGATGAATTGGATTTACAAAATTTTTAAGGTAAGCATTGCAAACAATTTATATGGGCTAAATTAAAAAAAAATTACTTGATAATGTTCAACTTAATTTGTTTGTTTGTTTAAATTGAGCTCAAGACAGTACGGTGGATCAGTGGTTAGCACTGTTGGCTCACAGCAAGATGGTCACTGATTCGAGTCCTGGCTAGGCCAGTTGGCATTTCTGTGTGGAGTTAGCATGTTCTCCCCATGTTTGTGTGGGTTTCCTCCGGGTGTTCCGGTTTCCCCCACAGTCCAAAGACATGCGCTATAGGTGGACTGGATGTACTAAATTGGCCGTAGTGTGTGTGGGCGCATGTGAATGTGAGAGTATATGGATGTTTCCCAGTGATGGGTTGCAGCTGGAAGGGCATACGCAGCCTTAAACATATGCTGGAATAGTTGGTGGTTCATTTCACTGTGGCAACCCCTGATAAATAATGGACTAAGCCAAAGGAAAATGTATAAATGAATGAATGAAATTCAGCTCACATCATTGTTTGCAACAACATCCCATAAAATATTTAGTAAATGCAATGAATCCTTTTTTTGTGTAAATATCTCACTCAAAATGCTTCAGAATAAAAAAATTTAACAAAAAAAAAACTTGTGAAAGAGCTACTACGACGAAGGTGACATTTTATACACCGAAACAGCTCAGAAACTGTAAAATGGCATTGCAATGGAAAAAATATATATATTTACCTCTTGACAAACATGCCACTCAGATTATCCAGAACAGAATTAAGCTTTCCCTGCAGGTCATTGAGGATATCAGCAGCCTCAGTGTCGAGCTATTGAGAGAAACACACACACACACACACACGTTAGTTTAATAGAAAATATGGAGCTTAAACCACGAAGAGAGAGGAGGAGAGGATGTAGGGAAAAATCGCCCTGTCTGTTTGTCATGGTTCTACAAGCAAATCAGCATCAGGAAGGTGAAACCAATTGGAAACTTTCTCTATTAAAGCCATTTTTCAACGGTAAGAATAATGCAGCAATATATCTGACAAATCTAGCAATAGCTTAATTAAAGTAAGAGTGGCGAATACCAAGAAGACAACTGCAAAAGTGACGGATTTATTCCCATAATAAAAAAACAACAACAACATTTATTCAGTTTAGGGCTGCAGAGGAAGAACAATTAAAATATATCACACAGTACAGCGCATAGACTTGTTCTGGCAATCAGAGAAGCGCAAATGTGATTCAGACATTCATTGTTTGTTTGTTGTCTTCTTGTCGATGGTTATTAAAAGAATGAAAGCAATATAGGTTTTCAAATATGCAATATTAGATTAATTCTTTCACAAGAAAATGGCGAGAAGTCACTGTGTAACCTAAAATGTAAAAAACAATTGGTATATACACTCACCGCCATTTTATTAGGTGTCCAACTGCTCATTAACGCAAATTTCTAATCAGTCAATCACATTGCGGCAACTCAATGCATTTAGGCATTAGTTTAAAAATATTAAACTAGTAAAGGTCTCTAAATTGTCTATAGAACAGGCCAATGGCAAAACAAATAAATAAGCTAGTCTGTATGTGTGCTGTCAAACTCAAGTAGGGCGGGAATGTTCTGCTTGACCACATATCAGAAGTAGTTGCATGTACTTTTCATAGATGTCTGTGTGACAAAAAAAAATAATGCTGTAAGGCAATTTTGTAAATCACATATGTTCAAATCGCAATTTCGATATGATTTCAATAAATTGCAGTCCTACATGATACTGCAGTGTGTCTAAATATCTATGTATTTGCACAACTCTATGAGGAGAAGTCTGAGGAGAAGGGACTAGATATAACACAGTCTCACTTGCGCACACACATTCACACACAATGATTATCGCACCTTTTTTGTGTCAACTGTTGCCTCTTTCTAGAAAGGAACGGAGTGGGGAAAAAACGCAGGAAAAAAAAAAGAAAAATGACACAGTTGAGCAAATCCTCAAAAACACAAACGCTTCTGAATGTCAGAATCAAGGTCAATGCAGAAATGTCCAAGTTTAATCTCCAAAAGAAACACCACACACCTCTTTTCCCTCATCTTTGGGCTGAAGAGTAAAAAAAACAACAGCAAATAAATAAAATGAAACCAACATATAAAGTCCAACTATATTTTATTCCAACAGCATTTGGGTATCTGGCAGTTCTGAGGTTTATTATTTAGATGCTGTCTACGGCTACATTCACACACAGGCAGTGTTTCTGATTGACAACAGTATTTACAGCTGACAAAAAAATGAGTCTATCTAAAACTTCCAGACAATAAACACAGCTTATATTTCCATCTTGGAGATCAATTTGTGTTCCATTATAAAATGAACTTTGTGTGCATCTTCAATAAGTGATGTACAACTAGTTTAGTGTTTACACAGCGCTGGTGTGTGATTGCATGTTATAATATTACATAAAATACATGAAAGTGAAACAAAAATAACATTACAATGAATTTACAACTATTAGTGATAACAAGTTAAGAGATCTTTGAAGCATAAAATGTTTACTTTTACTTTCCAAAAGTATGTTGACTTGCTGTCTGAATGAATTTGTTTGTTGTTTTGAATTGTTTTTATAATTTTTATTATATTTTTTATGATTCTTTTAGTATTTGTGCATGTTTAACAACATTTGTATTTTAATACAGAGCCTAATTTATGCATCTGTCACATGACAAATGAATAAAATAGCAAAAGACAGAGAAGAGGAGATGAACAAATCATTTCTGCTTTGCATAATTTCTCTATAGCTGCTTTTCTGTATGTTCATAATTCAGGAAATGATTGTTTATGTGGATGTCTGAAAATGCATTGTTTTAATAATCTATGTTCAAATAGGAAAAAGATGAATAAACAAATAAAAATAAATAGAGAGAGCCAAGTCAGTAAAAGATCCAAAATTACCATCACTAGTTTCAGCCCAAAATTAACAGGGAAGACTTCAGTCAAAATTCTGGCAACACAGAAGTATTGCCAGAATAAGTTCAAGTGTAAGTCAGACCCCCTAGTTTTTCACGATTCCACAATCGCTGAATCCAACGATAATGCAAAATTCTTAATTAAACTCAAAATAATCTGAAAAATGTAAATAGTCTCATAAAACATCCAATTCTAAACCATATAGTCAGTTGGAGCAAACGCAGCAATAGAAACAGACAGGTGGAGATGAGGTTGGTTCAAGGATGGCGGCTGCTAGACGTGACCAAATTGAAGGACAATATTTGTGCTGGTATTTATATGGCTGGTATTTTGATGTGCGTCAAATCGATAAATTATTTTGTTCAACTCTTTCCCAGCAGTTAACGATAGAAACGCTTCCCTTTCCTGACGAGTTTTACAGCAATCCGTCTTTTAGGCGTATTACGGTAAGGCAATCCCTAACACATGTCCTATGTGTAAGGTATATGATGTCAGATGCTCCGGGGAGTGAAATCCCAGAGAAAGTAAGATTGTGGATGAAAATAAGAGTTACACAACCTTCCTTTGGCTTAATCCCTACCGTTTTAGATCTTCTCTTGACAAGTGACCAAAATAAAGAAGCTTTATTTTTATGATTTGTGTCATTTTCATTGTTTCAGATTGCACACCTAACATAGTAGCCTACCTAATATGGTAAATACCTATAATTTTTTACATTTATATATATTATTAATCACAAAAAGTACATTTTTATTGCAAAAAAAAATAAAATAAATAAAAATCACCATCGTGAAAAACTAGGGGGTCGGGTAAATGCCTTAAACTTTAATAATAATAATAATAATAATAATCATAATAATAAATAAAAAATCCAAAAAATGGATTGCCCTATTAAGCATTCAAGTCTTCTGCTCAAGAAACAAAAAAACAACAAAACAAACTAAAAAATTAATAAAGATCTGTTACTATGTTTACCAAAACAATGAGCATTTATTCTCTGACAACGGCTAAACCATATCATTTGCCTGAGGCGCATCATTATTTAAGCGTTGAATTATGGGTAATTGTTTTTGTGTCACATCAGGGCACAAGAATCCATTCCACCAAGAACAAGACTCTGACAATAAGGTACTGGAGCCTTGGGGACACGATCACAGCCACACAATACACATCGCTCCTTCCCATCACATTTCACATACACACTCACTTGCTCCTCACACTAATGAGACCTTGTTCACATACCACACACACACATACAAGCACACATCAGCTTATTACCTTGGCTCCATCACCCACCTCTGTGGTCGTGTTCTCATCCTTGAGACAGAGAAAAAAAATTACATTCAATATCACACAGAGTCCTGTTGATCCAGACTATCAGACAACACTAACCCACTGTGTGTCTGTGCTTGTGTGTGTGCACAAACCTCCTTCTCTTTGTCCTTCTTTTCCCCCTGAAGCCCAAAACATGGAAACAAACATTGATGATGAGACACAGAAACATGAAAACACACATACAACATACAACATGGGAACAATAAACAATAATGAGCACATACTGTACACTGCCTGGCCAAAAAAAGCTCACTGTTTGGTCTATAATTGGATATTTTGTTGCACTGGTTAATACATTTCTGGCTTGTTATATGTTTGAAAACGCTTCACCCTAATTGTTACAGTGTGTAGCTTTTTCTTAAACAGCGTTATGTTTCCCAGGGCCATATTCCAGGAAGAACAATGCCCAGATTTATTGCACTCGAATTTTCACACATAAATTGACCACCAATTGACCTCCCTGAACAGTCAACTTCACACAGTATAATTTTCTCCTCAGGGTCAGATTTTGAACATATTTATGATTCTAATCATTTTTAATTACAGTATCCGAGAGCCCTGAGAGCAGATTAAAGCCACCAGAATTTTCACCATTTCCTGCCTCCTTTCCTTGAAGTGTGAGTTTAACTCTGTTACAGCATGTTTTAACAACTAAATGTAATACCTCAAAGGTTATTTCGGTCACACTTTATTTTAATCTAGAATTTATGATATTAACAAATCATTAACAAACCATTAACTGAGAGATTTAGCTCAATAAACTACTACTTACCTGGTTATTAATAGTTATTAAGGTAATAGTTTGGTTAGGAATGTAAAATAAGATCATACTTTATAAGTAGTACTAATAAACAGTTAATATCTTAATAATAGGTACTGTAATAAGCCAGTAATAAATAGTGTGAAATGTTACTTAAATGAAGATGTTACCGTTATTTCCACTGAAATTTGCATTAGTAATGCCAGCACCTCCACGATCTGACCTATCTCCCCTATTTGACTATCACTATCACCAAGGTGTTCTTCAGCACATATCAAAGATGTTTCAGGTCATTTGTCATTTTTTGTGTGTGAATATGATGAATTCTTTCACATACTGAGACAAATAAATCTTTGTATTGTCATCCTAGAATATGGCCTTGGGATACATCTCCTGACATGGCTGATGTAGAAATAAAAAGCCACAAGGCAGAGGAAAGATGCCTCCTTTAGAGCAGCTAAATCGAAACTACGTTTTCTGCTAAAATGCAATATATTTAATGTAGTATGCAAATATCATGTCGAAAAAATATTAATAGAAATAAATTTTATAAAATGAAATATTTGGTCTATCATGTATATATATATATATGTGTGTGTGTGTGTGTGTGTGTGTGTGTGTGTGTGTGTGTGTGTGTGTGTGTGTGTGTGTGTGTGTGTGTGTGTGTACACATCCACACACATCCACATGGATTAAATTCATTTATTTCCTCAAAATTCTACACACAATACCCCATAATGGCGATGTGAAAAAATACATTTTCACAGCCTTTGCTCAATACTTTGTTGATGCACCATTGGCAGCAATTACAGCATCAAGTCTTTTTGAATATGATGCCACAAGCTTGGTACACCTGTCTTTGGGAATTTTTGCCTATTCCTCTTTGCAGTACCTCTCAAGCTATATCAGGTTGGATGGAAAGCGATGGTATACAGCCATTTTCAGATCTCTCCAGAGATGTTCAATAGGATTTAGTTCTGGGCTCTAGCTGGGCCACTCAGGGACATTCACAGAGTTGTTGTGAAGCCACCTCATTGATATTTTGGCAGTGTGCTTTGGGTCATTGTCCTGCTGGAAGATGAACTGTCACCCCAGTCTGAGGTCAAGAGCACTCTGAAGCAGGTTTTCATTCAGGATGTCTCTGTACATTGCTGCATTCATCTTTCCCTCTATCCTGACTAGTCTTCCAGTTCCTGCTGCTGGAAAACATCCCCACAGTATGATGCTGCCACCACCATGCTTCACTGTAGGGATGGTATTAACCGGGTGATGAGCGGTGCCTGGTTTTCTCCAAACGTAACGCCTGGCATTCACTCAAAGGGTTCAATTTTAGTCTCTTCAGACCAGAGAATTTTATTTCTTATGGTCTGAGAGTCCTTCAGATGCCTTTTCGCAAATTCCAGGTGGGGAATGGCCACTCTACCATACAGTTCATCTGGGCACTCTACCATATAGGCCTGATTGGTGGATTGCTGCACAGATGGTTGTCCTACTGTAAGGTTCTCCTCTCTCCACAGAAGAACGCTGGAGCTCAGACAGAGTGACCATCGGGTTATTGATCACCTCCCTTACTAAGGCCTTTCTCCCCCGATCACTCAGTTTAGATGGCCGGCCAGCTCTAGGAAGAGTCCTGGTGGTTCTAAACATCTTCCGTTTACCTTGTGTGACCTTCCCCAGCCTTGTGCTTTGAGACAATCCTGTCCCGGAGGTCTACAGACAATTTCTTTGTCTTCATGCTTGGTTTGAGCTTTGACATGCACTGCCATCCCTAGGACCTTATAGATACAGATGTATGCCTTTTAAAATCATGTCCAATCAACTGAATTGACCACAGGTGAACTCCAATTAAGCTACTGAAACTTCTCAAGAATGATCAAGTACAGAATATACTTAAGCTCAATTTAGAGCTTCACGGCAAATAAATTTGCAACAATTAAAAAATATATTTTTTTACATTGTCATTATGGGGTATTGTGTGTAGAATTTTGAGGAAATAAATGAATTTAATCCATTTTAGAATAAGGCTGTAACATAAAAATATGTGTAAAAAAGTGAAGCGCTTTAAACACTTTTTGGATGCACTGTATTAGCCCCCCTTTGAGTTAATTTTTTTCCTTTTTTAAATATTTCCCAAATTATGTTTCACAGAGCAAGGACATTTTCACAGTATGTCTGATAATATTTTTTCTTATGGAGAAAGTCTTATTTGTTTTATTTCGGCTAGAATAAAAGCAGTTTTTAATTTTTTTAAAAACATTTCAAGTTCAAAATTATTAGTCCCTTTAAGCTATATATTTTTTCGATAGTCTAAATGTCACTTTAAGCTGTAAAGGAGTATCTAGTAAAATATTATTTACTGTCATCATGGCAAAGATAAAATAAATCAGTTATTAGAAATGAGTTATTAAAACTATTATGTTTAGAAATGTGTTGAAAAAAATCTTCTCTCCGTCAAACTGGGGAGAAAGAAAACAAGGGCTAATAATTCTTACTTCAACTATATATAAAAGAAATAGGACATTCACCAGAAAAAGTTTTTGAATTAAATAATGTGTGAAGGCAAAGTTGAATCTGCAGGGTCGCCTGATCTTTTTAGATCAATTTGATTTCTAATAAATTTTTTTAAAACAGTAATTTGAAAAACCTTCAAAGCAAAAAAATTAAAATAAATAAATAAATAAATAAATGTAAAAAAAAATTTCAAAATGGAATTTAATATTTAAAGACATTTCTTTTGGAAGATTATGAAAGTCTTTACTGTATCCTTTGATTAATGTGTCTAAAAAAATAAATAAATAAATAAATAACTGACCCTAAAATGTTAGTTACAACTTTTTAAATAGTCATCTCAAAACAAAACTTGCCATCGATTCTACGTCTTCAGCTGCACTGCATCTAGCTGCTTTTGATTGATTATTGCTGTAACGTCAGAGTACTGGTGCTCATCCCCTGGGCTGTGAGCACCATAGACATTGAGCTGCATTGTATATACAGTATACCCACACAAGTAAGGTACTACCCAAAATACTGTAAGCACACACACCTTTTCTTTCCTAGCAACGGACTGTAAAAACAAAGAAAAAACAAACAAAAAATAGAATTAAAACTGAAAACACAAAGAAAAACTTTAAAAAGCTGATAATACAAATATCCACAGATGAACTCTAATATCTTCTACATAAATGAAGGAAAGAAGGATCCAGATAAATACTACAGGGTAATAAATGGAAGGAGAAACTGGCCTCCTAAAGATTTGATTTCTCTTTTCAAAGTATCTGACAATCAGACTACTTGACTAAGACTGTCATAAATCAAGCTGAAGCATTTAGCTCTCACAAACCCACCTTCTGCCTGCCAAGCTGTACATACAGATAAAAGGAGAGATGACAAAAACAACAGTCAATAACAGATGGATGAATGGCAGGGGGTGATGGAGAGAGGAAAGCTAAAATTGTGAACAGGAGCAGCAGACTAACACATAAAGACTCTTCACAAAGGACCCGATTGTGCATTAAAGTCAGTCAAACGGAGTGAAATTTCCATGACAACCAGAAAGCAAAAATGTTGCATGATGTGACGATAGGTGCTTCCCAACTCGCATACGCATGCACTATTCTATAAACAGTGAAAATTCTAAATAGAATAAGTGCACGTTAAATGATGCACTTATTCAACTGGTAAAAAAGAAGTGTGTAATTTCAAAGTCCCTTTAAGGCAAGTCATTTCACTCGGTGGCTATCTTTGAAACGCCTCTCAGGCACATCAATTTTCAGAAACATCAACTTTTCCAAAATTGCTTGTTGAGCTTACGATTAAAATTCATATAATAGGAATCACCAATCAAATTAAACAACAACTGCCTTTTTAGTTTCATTTCTAAATGTTTGAATCACACAAAATCTGCAGAAACTCGCGTCTGGTCTGGGCCCTTCCACCGGAGAATCCTCAGTCTGTAGCAATCGATGATTACCCCCTGTACTAGTAGGCGGGGCTTAATTCGCCATATTGACCGTTACACTTTTCCCCATTAAAAACTATTCGAGGGACATGTCTTGCATATTCTCTAGTCTTCATAACTTTATATACTTTATTTTTTAGTAATGTTGAACACTTTATGCACTTAACCGTCGAAGCTTTTCTCATGTAGCGAAAGAGGATTAGTTATTGGACGCTGAGGTTGGATTATTTCATTTATTTTGAATTGTGAAGGCAGATTTCTCACACTGCAAAAAAATTATTCATTGGATTTACAAGATTTTTTTTTACAGTCCCCATGAACCGGAAGCTTTTTTTTTCCGTATTGTGATTCAGTTCCTAGAGAAACGGAATGCGTGGTTTGTTTTTTCTACTGCGAACTGTGTGGATGTAGTAAAGTAGGCATTTCATTCAGAAACATCTGGAAAAGGGTTTGGGGAGAGGTAATAAAACCTAACAGACACCATTTTCCTACTCACAATTTCTATTTGTTGTCAAAACTGAGCGTTCGAGGGGCGTGGTTAAGTATATTGGCCACGCCCATTACCTCAAAATCACATAATCTGAGAATATAACAAAAAAAACAGGAAGTGTATTTTTAGATTTTAATTTTAGATTACAAGAGCAAACTTTTTTTATATTAATGACATGCACAGAGAAAAAAACAGGCAACGTGAGCTAACAAAATCATATGGTTAGTTTTGATTTTATGTGGAACTTTAAGGTAACTGGTTGCAAACTATTTATATAGGCTGAATTTCAACAAGCAAACTAAATTTAGTAATGTTCAACTTAATTTGTTAGTTTAAATTCAGCCCATATAAATTGTTTGCAACAAACCTACCTAATGTTTTAGTAAATCCAATGAATAATTTTTTCAGTGATAAGTGGTTATGTCGCCTCCTGATAGTGAATGTGGTTGTACTCATGACAGGCACTATTTAGTAATTTGGTCATTTATTTTATTGATTTGGCAACTGTTAAACGCCCCCTGGGAAATGGTTTGAATTTCTGTTTAGTAAAAAAAACAAAAAACGTTTGTGTTCCAATTGGGATGACACTAAACTCTACACTACCCTTAGTCTAAAGTCTACACTTTAACACCGTTGAGTGCATAAGTGGATAGTGTTTAAGTGCATAATTTGTCATTTGGGATGCAACTAATATTTTTATGTTTACAAAATGCTCACTATAGATTTTTTATTCTGTTCATAAAGGCTGAATTGATTTGGTTAGAAACAGTGTGAGCTAGAAAAACTGTGAAATTATATTACGAATGAAAACATCTGTTTTGTAATTGAATGTAGTTTGACATTTATTTATGTAAATCTTAATCTGGATTTTTAGCATTATGATTACAGTTTTCAGTGTCACATGATGATCCTTCAGAATCACAAATTATTATAATACAATGATCTGCTACACAAGACACGAGAAACATTTATTTTTACTACCAGTGTTGAAAACCTTTGAGCTGCTTCACAATTTTGTAATACAGTACTATTTAAAAGAACTATTAAAATGTATTTATTTTGATTAATCGAGGACACATTAAATTGTTCATGAGCAAAAGTAAACACATTTATTATGTAAAAAAGTTGAACTTTCATTTAATGATTTTTTTTTTTCTTAAAAAAAGCCAAATACTAGAATGTATCAGTTAAAAAAAAAAAAGAAGCAGGAAAACAAAATTTCAACCTTGACAATTCTAAGAATTCTTATTAATGATTAAGTACAATAATAATATTTATAAAACAGCAAATCAGTTTAATAGAATATATTTCTAAAGGATCAATATGACACTGCAGACTGGAGAAATAATGTTAAAACTCCAGGTATGAATCACAGGAAAATAAATAAATAAATAAATAAATAAATAAATAAATAAATAAATAAATAAATAAAATTGTAATTATGTTTAATATACAATATTTACGATACACAATATTTATCTTTTATCAAATAAATGAAGCCTTGGTGAACAGAATTTTATATATTTTTTTAAATGTACTGATTTCAAACTTTGACCTGAAACTTGTCAAGATATCACATACAATACTGTTGCAATTATTTGGAGTGAGTTTGAATCAAGTTATGAAATGTCTTTTAATTCCTCCAAGGCTGTGCATATTTGATGAAAAAATATATATTATATGCCTACATAAGCATCTCTTTCTTTCCAACACACACCAACGTTCATTCAAAAGATTGCTTGCTAAAGAATATTACCATGAACATTGACAGACTACAGTAGCGACACCTGACTCATACAGTACAAATTCAAGGACAGCGGAAGATTTGTCATCAATGCATCATCTCTAAAATGCAGAACTAATTGAAAAATGTCTGTGTGTGTCTGGCTTTTAAAATGTTTGGAGAAAACAACACAAATCACACATCAATGTAATCACGCATTGGATGTAGACACTAGAAAAGCCTGAAATTGCTGATGTCATAGTACCAGTACTTAGTAAATTATCTATTAGTATTCACCACTTTTTATAATGAAGGGAGATCGGGAAATGTAATAAATTATGAAAATGATAAGAAATAATATGACTGGTTTGATTTAAACTTTATCAGAGTGTGTATTACTAACTACTTGATCACAAAAGAGGCTAACAACCACAATCTAAACCAAATCACAGAAGCACATTATAAACTATTCAAAGGTATGCATGGCACTGAAAGACAGGGTTTCAAAACACACAACACAGCCACTAAAGTCAATTGAGTTCACGTTTGCTTTACACAACCAACCTTATTCTCCTTCTCTTTGTTGTCAATCTACAGATAAAAAATATATAATACATTTTAATTAAAAAACACCAACCTTACAAAGCAAGCTATGGCTTTAAACCTTCAAAACATAGAATCTTAATAAATAAAGTACATAATAAAATATGCATGGCCAATGATTTACAACAAGGTCATATTTGTAACAGTGCTTTGTGTTACCTAACATGAACTTTTAAAGCATTTACTAAGCACTACTAAACACTTACTAACTTAAGAAGAAAGCTCATATTAACGTTAGTTTAAACACATTTATATTAACAAATAAAATGTTTGCTCTGAATTAAATATTAAATCCAAGTAAAGTGTCGACTTTAATATTTAAATTACAAAATTTTATGTCAAAATATGGGTCAAATATTGTTCCATCGCCCTTCAGCATAACCAAAATATTTATGTAATAATTGTATTCTGACATATACCAAAATCCATAAAATAAAAAAGAAGTTCTGTCTAAAGGATAGTATAAGGCTTTAAAACTACAATTAATATATTGGCCTTACTTTAATCGAGTGTGTGAATTTGCCATCAAATTATTTTTGTTCCAAATATGCCGGACAAGATTTATTGGTATATAAACTGCTGCTAAAACTAGTGTAAATTTAGGGAGTGTCTTTTGTAAATCATGATAAAAATAAACAACGATATGTAGATGACTAATGCATTTAACTAGTGCTAACAACTGAAACCATATTGTAAAATATTACCAAAATATGGCCAAAAAAAATTCATTAAACTGAAAAGTAACTTTGTACTGTGTGCACAAAATGTTAGTGCACAATACAAGTTGTATCTGGTGCCAACACACACACACACACACACACAGCTTGAGCTTATAGTCAAGCCCGAAACTATTCATATCCCTGGCAAATTCTGATTTAAAGTTTTTGCTCAGATGTAAATAAAAGCTGAGAAATATTTTCATTCATTTATTCATTTTCTTTTCGGCTTAGTCCCTTTATTAATCTGGGGTCGCCACAGCGGAATGAACCGCCAACTTATCCAGCATATGTTTTACCCAGCGGATGCACTTCCAGCTGCAACCCATCATACACATACACATCATACATTCATACACACTCATTCATTACGGACAATTTTAGCTTACCCAATTCACCTATGCCACATGTTTTTGGACTCCACACAGAAATGGCAACTGATAAATATATATATATATATATATATATATATATATATATATATATATATATATATATATATATATATATATATATATATATTTTTTTTTTTTTTTTCCATAATAACAGCTCTTATACATTGTCTTATTATCTTATAAGAAAAAAACTGTGTCATTTCTAGTTAATAAAACTTGCTGGTTGAATAAAAGTAACTAAGTCAGAATTTCCCATGGGTATAAATAATTTCAGCCTTGACTGCACTGTAAAAAATATCTGTTAAATTAACTGTTTCCATATTTTGTGATTCACAAGTGTTTTCCGTTAATTTAAGGTTGTGAATTGCATTTTGGGACTCAAATTCAACTCTACAGTTTAACAAAGTATCCTACTGACATTTTACTATTTCGAAATAATATAATGTATGGGAAATAGTATACAGAGAAATAAGCCTGTAAAATAGCAGAAAATATACGGGGATTTTATTATAAGGTTTTTGTACCATAATATACAACACCAACCCAGACATTGACGACGTTTGCATGGACATCAGTAATCGAATCATTTGCTTTAATCTGAATAAGACAATAATATCATTAAGGTGTTTACATGAGATGCTTCAACGGCGATTTGGCACTTTCATTCAGGAACATTTCATGCATGCCCCCCATGACAAATAAGATATTGGATGCGAGTATGAACTGCTGGAAGAGTGTTGTTTTAATGGAATTTTATATCGCACACTGTATGAAAAAAATCTCTGCATTTCGCAATGCAGGTGTCTGTGGTTCTTCACTGAATCAGTAGGTGCAGAGTATAATGTCAAACAGTCATGTGTATAGACTATACTGTCATAAAATTCGACAAGAATCCTACACAACGGTAGTTTGATTAAGGTGTTTACATGTCTGTACTGCACTTCAATAATGCGACTAAAATCAGCATACTCCTCATGTATTAATGCGATTTCAGTTTAGTTCAATTATGACCTTAATTGGATTAATCAAAAATCGTTGTTTACATGGTAGACTCTTAATCAGAGTATTATTAGTGGGTTTTTTTTTTTTTTGGTGTCCATGTAAACATACTCAATGTATTAATCGAGTACTCAATGTAAGTTCCCATTACTCAGACACATAAATAAATGGTTAAAAATAAAGACATGAATCACAATACATGTAAAACTGCTAATTTACGAATACTTTTTACAGTGTGGATATAATATGCAAACTTTTTTTGTGAATTCACCCTATATACAGTACATACAGTATCACTTCCATATATAATACATGAGATGATTTTAAAGTTGACTCCTACTCAGTGGACTTTCACAGTGTAGCTCTGCGGTTCGCTCAGTATGTGGAGTTGTGTTAATTAGCCGGTATTATGTAATGATGGTGATGTTAACCCAGCTGAAATCATTAGTATCACAGCTGGAGTTCAGAACACAAACTCCACACGACTCTTCACTCCCCAGTCCTCACGCACCTCCAACACAACTTTGGTTAGGATCAATATCCTTCAGCTTGCATTTAAGACTACTCTGCTTACGCTATGAAAACAGAAAAGCAGGATATTTCATTCATCACTAATGCTCCTATATCTGGATTCACTGCTCTTAGTGGAATTCAGGAATCAATTAAGGCACAAAGCTCAGCTGGAGAAGAAAAAGCTTTTGATCCTTTTTAAAGCTTCAACACTATATTAAACGATCTGGTCGCAATTAATGGGTCAATTAAGCTTTAATGTGAAAAAAGAGTGCGACTGCAATCTAAAAACCCGTCTGTTCTATCAGATTTACAGATCTCTTCTAGTCTTAGAAATGGCTCATCCAAAAACTACAATTAGTTACTCGCCACTTTTGTTTTATATGCTGTATTTTTTTTGCTGTTGGGGATGTTTTCATTCACTCTGGGGTGATTTTGAGTCTTAATTTGGCCACAACTTTCTCTGTTTCGGCAAAAGGAATTATTTTTTGTGTGTTTCTTATTTTGACACATATTTTGGGAAAACGCTTTGAACATTTTCAAAAACTCAACAATACACTGAGCAAATTCACAACCCTTTCATTATGTTGGTGGCTGTTTTTTCCCCATTGACTTCCATTATAACAACATTTTTTTAATAGCAAAGCCATGACAGCATATAATCATGCATTCTTGTTTGTTGTTGGTTTTCCCTGTTGGCAAGTGGCAAATTTAGCCATTTTTACTGTTGATCAACGCTAAATGAAACGCACACTATATGGAGTGTGTGTGCGTTTACACACTTACCTCAAATCAAAATAGGCATCTCATCTCTCAGAACAGAGTAAACACAGTAAGTGTATTTATGCATGCACATTATAATTTGCCGTTTTACTCCATAGAACTTCACATAAAAGCCAGAATCTTTTTTGCACAGGCCTATCTAAAGGGTTAATGGTGCCAAAAGATGATCAACAGTAAAAATGACCAACAGGGAACAGCACCAACAATCAAGAATGCAGAATCATATGCTGTCATAGCTTTGCAATCAAAAGATTTTGTTCTAATGGAATTCAGTGACTACGTTTACATGGACATCAGTAATTGAATAATTTGCCTTAATCTAAATAAGACAATAATATGATTAAGGTGTTTACATGAGTTTATTTTTGAATGTTCCTCTCATGATTCCGTTTTACATGTTATAGCACATAATTCGATTATTGTCATTGCGATACTGTGCTATTCACATTAACTACACAAGTTTCATGTAATTTCAGGTGTTTATTTTTTTTATTTGTCGACTTTAACTGCAGTTCAATACCTTTACTTTCATTAAGGAACATTTCATGCATGCCCCGTGACAAAAAAGCTATTGGATGCGAGTATGAACTGCTGGAAGAGTGTTGTTTTTATGAAATTTGATACCGCACACCGAATGGGAGAAAAAAAACCCTGTATGTGTGTGTATCTGTGGTCCTTCACTGACTTGGTAGGTGCAGAGAATAGTGTCAAATAGCTGTGTGTGTGTGTGGACTATCCTGTCACAAAATGTGGCGAAAATCCTACATGACGGTAATAGTTTGATTAAGGTGTTTTCATTGTCTTAATTTGATTTCTGTTTAGCTCGATTATGACCTTAATCGGATTAAATTAACCAAAAATCCCTGTTTACAAGGTAGACTCTTAATTAGAGTATTGTCTTAATTAATGGTTTCCATGTAAACTTATTCACTGAGCCAAAAACATCACTAAAAGGTGTTAAATTTGAACAGTAAGCAAGGATTAAACTGTAAAAGCACTTTCAAAAACAACATGAATGAAACAAGTACATGAAAATCAGACAGATTACTATTCACAGCCGTGGTCAAAATGAGCAAAGAAGGCTATAAAAATAAATCTGCTTTTTCCCCCATTTTAAATTCCATAAATAAAAAATGAGTCAACAAGGCCAAATACTTAATCATCCATCAACAGTAGGTACTATCAAAGAATGTAGTTCTGATGTGCAGTAAAAGACTGTTGAGCTACATAGAACAGAAAATAAAATTTAAGTATTATATGAAGTTAATCAAAATTAAGTACAATTTGTCAGAGAAGGTTTGAATTAGAAATTCTCTGCTCTCTTTAAAAAGCAAACTCAAGTGACAGACACAACTGGAACTTCAAATAGGACTCAGAATAAACTTTTTTGGCAGGAAACACAGAAGATGGTTGGAGATTTGTAACATTCTTTCCAGGGAGTACAGATGAAAAATAGCCCCTGGCTAACTCTTTTACAGAAATGTTTATTAATGCGCACTCCATGAATAAATAAATAAATAAATAAAGATAAAATGGTTTTGGTGCACACAGAGATAGAGAAGTAGCCTATCGTCAAAGATAAATATATTGCTGGATCTTTAATATTGTAAATGTAATTTCCTGCCGAAGGTCGTGGACATTTTGATTAGCTACTTGGCATCATGGGTGCTATCAAATACCATCTAATAAAAAAAAACATAAACACCAAAATATCTCTCCTATAAATGTGCCAGAGTGATAATTTTAAAACAGAACAAGCTTTAAAATCAACACAAAATGGGCACAAAATCAAGGTTCTGCCTTGAAGAGAATGTGAAAGTGCATCAACATGGACCTGGAAATTTTAATCTGCAAAGTCATGAGCAGGGCCAGACAGAACCAGCAGACATTTTTTGTGCAGACTTTTGTAAAAAATCTGTGGATTTATGCAGAACGATTCTGGGAGTATCTAAAAACTTAATAAATGAAATAAAAAAATACCTTTTTATACCTTTTTGTATTTAATGTTTACAATGCAAATCCAATTAGATCCACTAATTTGGTAAACAAAGCAAGTCTCTCACATAATCTCATATATATCTACTAAAAGACAGAAAATATTTTTTTGCACACTGTATTGTAAATAAATCATACGAACATTTTCATATTAGTCAATATTATTACTGGAATTAATTTAAAACCTGAATAAATATAAATTTACACACATTTACACAAGTAAATAAATAGACTCAATGATGGGCTAAATATCTCTGGAAATCTGTGGATTTCTGCATGCAAAGATCCTGTGTAGGCCTAGGCAAAAAAAAGAGGTTGCAAATCCACTGAACAATTATTTAACTTCAATGAAAGGTTAGGTTTGTGTGTGTGTTGTGTTGTGTTGTGTTGCGTTGCGTCGTGTGTGTTGTGTGTGTGTGTGTGTGTATGTGTGTGTGTGTGTTTTGGGTAATACATCAAAAAGAAAAACAATGCAGATTTCTTTTCAAAGCCTTCTTTGCTCACATTTAGCAAGAGTGCCAATAATTATACTACGGCTGTAGTTTTGATAAAAAGCTTTTCTAAAAGACTCTGATTTAGAATTAACATACCTCTGATCCTTCTGAATCTGAAATGCCAGACTAATAGGAAAGACATGGATATACAAGTCAGACAAAACTTAAGAAACAAACAGACAAACTAAACTATTAAAACAGATCAAAATTAAATTAAAAGAGAGAAAAAACAGACATAAACAGTAGGAAAATGAAAGGTAATGGTATAACAAATTCATACATTAAGATTGAAGCCAGAAAGTTTTTTCCTTTCTTTTAAGAAATTACTACAAATATTCAGCAAATATATATTAAACTGGTAAAAGGTGTCTGTATAGAAATATGTTTAAAAATGTAATAAAAGATATCTATTTTGTATAAATACCGTTACATTGAACTATTCTCTTCCAAAAAGTATAGCAATAACTTTAAGATTCTAGAAACAAAACAACAAAGACAGTTATTGACTACTTATGACTACTTATTTAAAATGAGCAGAAACAACAGATCTTTTTCAGAGTTCTGTAGGGATGACTTTATGTGTTTATGGCTTTATGTTCAATCAACTTAAAATCATAAAAAAATTAAGCTAACTTAATTGTTTTGTGTTGAAATGAATGGATTGTGTGGAACCCAGCATTTTTTACAGTGCAAGAAATGTAATATATTGCATACAAAGCAACCTCTTATTATTTATAATTATTAAATATTTATTAAATATAAATATTAATTATAGTATAATTATATTATTAATTACGAAAAGAAATGTGTAGAAACGAGACATTTAGGACTAACTAAATACATTTTAAAATATATTACAATAAAAAAGGTATAATAATATATTATATATGTTGTTATTTAAATGCATTTAAAATCCAAAAAATATCACCTTGGACAGCATATTATAGTGTTTAAAAAAAAACCTAATTACCCCAGACTTTTCATCAGCAGTACATATTTCCATCTTACTGAAAACTCCAGAATTACCAAAAAGAAGTTAAGAAGTAGATAAAAAGTAGATAGAAAAGCTAATTCAGCACTGTATGATAAATGCTGCCATACTTCCAGTCACTTTGTCACTGAATATCTCTTTCAGTCTAAACAGTAATTTATAATGATTCATATGTTTGATAAACAGCTTCATAAAGAAGGTGAGACACATGACCGTTTCTCACCTTAGCATCTGATTCATCGGACTGGTAATGAAAAATAAAGAGCAGAATGAGGAATAGTGAAAACAAAGAACAAAACAGAAAATAGGTGCTAGGTAGTGGCTTTTAGTGCCTTTTTGATTTGTATGAAATCTTTCAAAACACCCACACATACACTCTCATGGCACCATACACTACTCTGTACCATAGTGTTAAGTGTACAGACCTCATTCCCTTCATCATCGGTGATGGCCTGAGTAGAAAAGACCAAAAGAAGCACAATTTTGTGTTTGTGACTCACGGCTTTGAACAAATATGCTCACAAACAAGATAAACCACATCTGAACAGACCAGAACACCATTGGTCCAACTGGAAGAACTTTTATCGTAGCTCACACTAAAGTAGTTCACAAATTAATGACAAACGTGGTCACGCACCAAATGAATGCAATGTTGCTTATGAACAAAGAAAAAGCAGCATACATTTGAATGTATGTTTAATGTATTTGGTAGCACTTTACAATAAGGTTGTATTAGTTATTGTAAGTTAATGCATTTACTAACATAAACAAACAATGAACAATATATTTATTACAGTATTTGTTCATGTTAGTTACCGTTAATTAATAAAACTGCACTAGTTCATTGTCATTGTTAGAATGTAAACTCACAGTGCATTAACGGGCATGAATGTTAAGCAATTAATAATAATGCATTAATAAATGTTGAACTTTAATTAATAAATGCTGTATAAGTATTGATCATAATTAGTTCATGTTGGTAAACACATTAAGTTCGGATGTAACGATTCACCGTGACTCGTTTGAAAATAGATTCAAATAGGTGACGATTCAAATTGGTAGAAATGTTGAATGAATCGTGATGCATATTTCGAACAGAGGGGATGCTGTTTACAGGTGCAAGCTCGCTTTACCTTCACATCAGCAGTGAACTGAGGCGGCAGACTAAAATGACCGCGGTGAGGTGTACCAGACAAACACAAACTGTGCGCAAATACTGCAAAAAGACGCTTACTTACACTAACAGAACAACACATATGATTCAGTACAGTGAAAAATTACTGTCACAGAGGTCTATACGCAAAAAGCTATTAATAGGCCAAACAAAGCTGACTGGAGGATTTGGGTTGTTGCTAGATCAGATATGGTTGCGGCCGTAAGTTAACGAAAATGATTTATATTATTTATTAAATTACCCATTAATTGTTTATTAATGTCTACCCTCACCACAACCCTAAACCCAACCGTCACAGTATTGTAAAAACAGTAGTTGTACCGAGTATTATTTATGTTATTTATTAAATTACCCAATAAATTGTATCTTTTGACATCTGCCTCTACACTAACCCTAAACCTAACCGTCACAGTACTGTAAAAACATGAATTATTGTTATACAGTGTCATAAATAATGCTGCTATATTGATGTACATATCGCACTTCCAGCCGGCCATGTATCCTATCTAGACTTTACCGAGGATTGGCAGCTCTGCTTGCTCTGACGAGTGCTACGGAGATCACACGGTGCATCAGTGGTTTCATAGTGAAAGTGTGATGTTTTTCAAACTATAAGAGAAAGTTGTGCAGTTACAGAACCAGGTATTAGATTGTTCCTTTTTACCTTCTCCTTTTCAATTTAGTTTATGCATTTTTAATAATTTGCTTAATATATAATATATTATATGTTGAAATCAGTATTTTATGCCAGTGGGCAGTCCCTTGAAGCAGAGGACGTAATGACCAACTCTGTACACACACTGCTCTCAGGTTTTGGGAAGGCTTTCCTCTCTACGCCAGCCATCTCAGTCCCCGGTTAAAAGAGCTTTTCCATCAAAAGGACATTGTAAATGTGCTAGGATCTCCGCTTATATCAAAAAACATGAATATTCTGATATTTCTTCTAAAAAATGTCAAATCCCAGCACAGTCACAGTTTTACTTTGTTTGTATTAAAGAGCCGTCTTTAATTGATATTGTTCATTTTTGATTTGGATTTGGTTTTAAATTTGTAATGTTGCTGCACAGTCAAAGTTTTAGTTTGTTTATAAAAAAGAGTCTTCTTTAGTTTGTATTATTTACCTTTTTATTTGGATTTTGTTTTAAAATTCTCATTTAGTTATTGCAGAAAATACTTTATGTTGTAAACAAAAGTGCAGCATTTGAGAAAAAAATTAAAGAGCTCTTGTTCACCTTAGATTTGTCTCAAATAATTAAAAATCATGACTATATTGTGAATCGTGAGATTAGCATCGTGAATCGTATCAAATCGTGAGTCAGGTGAATCGTTACATCCCTAACATTAAGTAATGAAACCGTATTGTAAAGTGTAAATTAAATTACTATAAAGCAGGACAAAATACTGAGGAAGATTTTTCTTTCCTAGGCAAGAAATATTCATAGCTGGTTAATGCTTTCAATTCACTTTCTCTCAACACACCTCCTCCTCATCGTCCTCAGGCTCCTCCTCATCCTCCAGCTGAGAGTTAAAAGAGAGATCAAAGTTACAGTGTTTTAGGGATTTCATACTAAAGAGAACAACAATACTATTGAGGGCTGATATGGGTGGGACTTAGGAGGAGCAATGAAGGCACTATAACCTATGGAAAGAGTCAAAATAATACAACACACTACGGTACCCAATCACAGAGAGGGTAACTTAGGGATGGTTACTCTCAAAAAATACATCGCTTCACCTACCCTGTGTTCCTCAGCAGTGTACTACACACACACACACACACACACACACAATACACAAATGATTAGCTTGGCAAAAACACAATATTCATCACTCACCCATATCTACTCAAAATGGACTCAAAATGAGCTACTGTATGAGAAACAATCTGGCATCAAAAATGACATTTTCACATTTTCCAACAGATGATTCACCAGAAATTCCAAAATGCAAAACATTTAGATGAATTCATGACAGATAATGAACACTCAGTTGCTCACCACCGATTTATCCACAGCAAAATGCCAGAAGGCTCATCTTTCTCAAACTAAAACCCATACAATTCAAATTCACCAGTTCCACAGACAATAAATCACACAACACTCAACAATAGTGCTCGCTGGAAAGTTAGCATATAGCTACGGTTAGTTTATTCACTTAGAAAAAAGGAGTAAACCCATTCTAACTTGGAACTGTTGTGTTAACTTAAAGGGCACTTTACGCAATAATTTCAGGCAACATGTTTATTCACTTTTTAAGCAGTTCAACTATTCGCTTTAAAAGTAATGGGTTCATTCGCTTTTTTAAGTAGTCAACTAATTGTTTTTAGTGTAAGCAAAAAAACTTGAAGCTCTAGATTGCATTCAAAATGTACAAACAAATATAGAGTTATGCCTAAGGTACATGTAATAATTCATATGATGCAATATGAAGTATACTTTTTTTCAAAATTTTCTCTTTGAGAAACAAAATCATAAATTCATTCCAAAAGGATGTATTAAACTGATCAAAAGGTGACAGTAATAGTAGTACAGAAGTATATTAAAGTAGCACGATCATTTTAAAAATTGATAATAACAGTAAGAAACATTTCCTGAGCACCAAATCAGCATAATATAATAATTTCTGAAGGATCATGTCACACAACAGGCTACAGTAACAATGCTGAATATTCAGCATTGTCATCACCAAAACAAGCTACATTTTGAAGTACATTAGAATGGAAAGCGGTTATTTTAAAATATACGATTTTAAATTTACGATCCATTATTTGCATCCTCAATGTGAATGAAATAATTAAAATGTCTGAACAGTATAATGAACATTATATGGCCAAAAAATAAATAGAATACCACAGTAACTATTGTACTAGCATGCTCTCCTGAACATTTGAAACACCTTCCACCATATCTGACATCATCAATTTTCTACAGTACAAACAGAGTACTCTTCTGCTTCTATAGCAAAAACACAACTAAAAACGATGCCAAAGTGAAAGCTCACAAAGCTCAGCAAAACAGCTACAGTAAATGTAGTTTCCATAAGCAGCTATTTCGGATTAATGGTCATGTCATAAGCTGTTATTACTTCATGTTTCACACACCTGTTTGGCTCCCATAGATTCGAACATCTTCTCCAACATCACGCGCATCTGCTGAACATTATTCATCAGCACACAGGGCTGTAGGAGATTCAGGAGGAGGCCGAAAACACAAGAACAGAGAAAGACACAGAACTTAGTCCTAATTGGACTCTTATGGCTGTCACACACCAAGCTGTCGGTGGCAAAAGCAGAATTTCAGCACGTCTTGGCCAAAACGTTTGAACATAGATGCACTGCATGCACTGTATATGTTCTGCAGCTGTGTGCACGGAAATAAATCTCTATAGTATATAGCAATAGTTTGTTTTCTTCATTCTCCTTGTTCGCTAAACTGAACATCTAATCATTATGATATTTTTTTCCAATGGCCCTGACATTCATTTCGAACTACCTGACTAGATATGTAATGTGAAATACACTAGAATACTTAGAAGAAGAGATGCAGAATGATAGTATAATATAGATATAATCTAATTTACATTGATTATATTAAATTTAAGCCAAATATCAAATTCCCTGACTTTTACGGACTAAAATACTGAAATTCCATGACATTGAATAAAAAATATTGAATAAAAAAAACAAGCACCTGTTGTGCTTATATATTTATGGAGACCCGGAAGGGACGTGATGGTGGGGAAAAAACTGGGTGGGAGAAAAAAAAGTGATAGGAAAATAAATATTTGTAAAAAAATTTGCGTTCCCTTACAAAGATTGCTGAAATATATGAAGTGAACAGGAAGTGTTTGTGGAAAAACAGTTTTGCGAGGGAACGCTAAACATCTTCGCCATGGAACACATAAACTAAAATATATATTTTCCTATCACTGTTTTTTTTTTTTCCATCCATTTTTCCCCTCACCATCACATCCCTTCCGGGTCTCCTTATACAGTATATATTTATTAATATAACATTAAAAGAATGTTAAAATAACATTAATATTAAAATAGTTTAGCTTGAATATCATTTCACATGACTTTAATACCCACTATGAAAACAACAATGAATAATTTGAATAATAATAATGAATAATAAAATATTACATTAGCTTTTGTGTCATTTACTTTGTAACACCCAGTCTTTGAAATGGTCATTTTAAAGCCAAAGCTGTTTAAATGTATATTATGCTGAGGGTAACCCTTTAGAATAAGGATGTTTTAGTTAATGTAAGTTAATCCATTAGTTATCATGAATTAACAGTAAACAATATATCAGTTAAGCATTACTTCACTGTAAAACCTAACAGTCAAAATAACTACATGAAATAAGTTAGTTTAACTTTTGATTAATTCATTGTTTTTTTATGCTACCTTAACTCAAAAACTAGAAGCAATACCAAATAATTTGAGTAGCTATATTGTTGTTTGCACATAATTGGTTGAACTCATAGCAATTTGATAACGGAACTTGAAATGTTTAGGTTACTAACACTCTAAAAGTTTGACAATACAAATTATCAACACAAACAATATATATGTATATGACTCTTTACGGTATAGTCATAGTCATATAGTTAATATGATAATATGATACTCAAATCATAGTTTTAAAACTTGGTTTTGTTGCAATCGGTTTCCTCACAGTTTGAGTTAACTTTACTTATAAGGTTTTACAGTGTTAATCCTTGTTATTGTTACCTATAAACATACATTAATGTGTTATTTAATACATTAGTTAACATGATGGTGACTAACGACTATTATTCAGCATAATATAATCTTTCTTAATGTCAACTTACTCATATTGTAATGCACCTCTTTACGTTAACAGCCTAATTAGTTCATGTTTACTTACACATATGCTAATGCATTTGATCATGGATTAGATAACATGACCTAACAACAAACAACCCAATACTAATCAGCAATACTAAATCTGATTTGTAAGCTAAACATATATTAATGTGTTAATACATTAGTTAATGGATTAGTTAACATGAATTAACAGTAAACAACATAACAGTTAAGAATTACTTCACTGTAAAACAGTCAAAATCACTAAATAAAATAAGTTAGATTAACTTAATTTTAGAAAAGGTTACTTTGACTCAATAAAAAAAGAGTTATCGTAACTCATGAATGAATTATATTAAGCAGAACTCAAAGCAAATGAGTTATGAATGAATAAATAATATTTTTTGTTAACTCTAAAACTAGAAGCAATACCAAACCATTTGAGTAGCTATATGATTGTTTGGAGTTAATTTGTTCTCATAGCGATTTGATAACTGAACTTAAAATGTTTAAGTTACTAATACTAATATATAATATCTAAGTTACTAATAATAATATATATATGTGCATATGACTCTATATAGTCATATTCATATAGTTTACAGTCCTCATATATTGGTTTGCAGTAACCATATTGTTTCAAAACTTAAATGGTTTGCTGCAATCGGTTTCCTTAAACAGTTTGAGTTAATTTTGCTTATCAGGTTTTACAAGCAATACCAAACCATTTGAGTAGCTATATAGTTGTTTGGACTTAATTTGTTGAACTCATTGCGATTTGATAACTGAACTTAAACTGTTTAAGTTTCTAATACTCTAAAAGTTTGACAACACAAATTATCAACACAAGTATCTATATACTGTATATAGTCATAATCATACAGTTTACAGTACTCAAACCATATTGTTTCAAAACCTAAATGGTTTGCTTCAATCGGTTTCCTCAAATATTTTGAGTTAACTTTACTTATTGGGCTTTACAGTGTTAATCTTTGTTAATGTTACTTAGAAACACATATTAATGTGCTATGTAATACATTAGTAACATGAACTAATGGTGAACAACAACTATTATTCAGCATTACATAATCTTTCTTAATGTCAACTTTGTCTGTCACACCCATTACAGGTCTTTCAGTCTCTGCTACTGTAATGTGTTTGCTTAAGGAAACATGGAAAATGTGCAGAGCTGCTGGTCCTCCAGGAATGTGGTTGAGAAACACTGCATAAGTTAACACATTAGTGAATGCATTAGTTAAATGGAACAAACAATGAACAAATGTTAGTTCATGTTAACTAATGTATTACATAACACATTAATATACGTTTAATTAACATTAAGAAAGATTAAGTAATGCTTAACAGATGTGTTAATTGTCACTGTTAATTCGTGCTAACTAATGCATAACTAACATTAACTAATACATCTTTATTGTATTTAAGTGTTACCATGCTGACATGTCTGGAGACTGCATTTGACTTAAGTGACTGCCAGTTAATGAGTATGAAAGGAATAAAATGGAGCTGAAAAATAGCCTAACCATAACAACAGACATCAAAGTACAAATTAAAGCAACAAATAAAAATCCCTGATATTTCATTACTAGTACAAAAAATAAAAATAAATTCCTAACTTTCAATGTTTCAAAATTCCATGGTTTATTTATATATTATTTATTTATCGCCACATCAGCAACTTATGGCTATTTTGTGGCAAAATGGATATATATAAAATCGTACATGATAAAACAAATTCGAATTACACTAAAAAAGTTACTTAGACAAATATACAAAATATAAATAGATCAAATTTACACAAAAATGTATTCAAAGTTAAATATTTTTGATAGATAGATAGATAGATAGACAGACAGACAGACAGACAGACAGACAGACAGACAGACAGACAGACAGACAGACAGACAGACAGACAGACAGACAGACAGACAGGCAGGCAGGCAGGCAGACAGACAGACAGACAGACAGACAGACAGACAGACAGACAGACAGACAGACAGACAGACAGACAGACAGACAGACAGACAGACAGACAGACAGACAGACAGACAGACAGACAGACAGACAGACAGACAGACAGACAGACAGACAGACAGACAGACAGACAGACAGACAGACAGACAGACAGACAGACAGATAGATAGATAGATAGATAGATAGATAGATAGATAGATAGATAGATAGATAGATAGATAGATAGATAGATAGATAGATAGATAGATAGATAGATAGATAGATAGATAGATACACTTTTGATAAATAATTTAAAACTCTTCCTGGTGGTACCTTTTTAAAAATGTCCATCAAAGTACTCTCCTTATAAAAATTTGGCCTACTGGAATTTAAACTTCTACATTCCAACAAAATATTTTTTATGGTAAGAGCAGCCTGGCAGTAATTACATTTAGGTGATTCTTCATTATTCAATAAATATAAATGTGTCAACCTAGAATGTCCAATTCGACATCTGGTCTTGACTGTCTGATCATGCCTGGTCTCAAAATTATAATTTGCTAAATGTCTTTATTTGTTTTCGGGTTCAAAATTCCATGGTCTTCCAGACATGCCATGACCCATGAGGACTGGGAACCCTGTATGTCATGGCCATTACTGTGTAACTTAAGTATTTAAGTGCAAAAGTCTGAAAAGTTTGGACACTAATCAACAGTATTTCTCACCGTCTTTTCTTTCTCACAGTAGGTGGAGAAGCTCTTGGTTAGAATAGCACAATACTGCAGGAGCACCTTGGTGATAGTCTGATAGTGAAAGGAGAGAGAGAAAAAAAAGAAACGTCATGTAGAGTAAATGAACAATGCCTTGTATTGAGCTAGAATGGCAGATTAATTGACTTTGTTGTTGAAAACTAATGAATTTTCATGGGTGGATGCATTAAGCTGTTGTTTTGTTCCCTGAAATAGAGCTCAAAGTGCTGATTAGCAAAAAAATTATGTAAAAAAAATGATCATGTCAGATAATTCCATTTATCACTGTTCTCACTAAAATTCTAATGAAATGTAAATACATCTCAGCTCCTAGAAATCTGTGTGGGCTTCAACAAAGATGCCTCTGCGTCAGACGTCTAAGTTAAATATGACTCACGGGCTAAGAAACAGATGGTGATGGTCTAAAGACAAACACTCTGCTTGCCAGCAGCTTATATTTCTCTTGCATCCATTTTGCATCTATCCAAAATGCATCTATGTCTCTTATTCTCTGTTATCAGTATTATTTTGGCCATTTTGTGAAAGTGGCATTAACCTTGGCAAAGCGTCGGTTGTACTGGGCGACCACTGCAGGATCAGGACAGTCTAGTTTCTTGATGATCTCAAAGCTTTGGTTGAGCTGAGTGAAGATGTCCACGACTGAGCAGGAGAACAGAGCGTGCTCAGACGTCTGCTGGAACTGTGGGAAACAAAGGCAGGAAAGAATTTTAGTCTAGGAGTTTCTTCCATTATAGGCACTTTTTCTATGTGATTTTTTTTTTGAGCAAATAAACTTTAAATATGCTTTCATCAATTTATCAAATTTTATCTCATTTCGATTTATTTAATTTAGATTTTATTTAATTATTGAGCATATTATTTCTGTAAGCCATGAGGACTTCCTAAATCAGGGTTTCTGCAGGTTTCTTCAAATCAAATGTAAGATTTTTAAAGACTCTTAAGACCATTATGAATTTACTTCTGTAAAATGTTTTTGTATTAATGGAAGAACATGTAAAGGGATGTGTTGCTTTAGTTTTCTTTCCCTGATTAGGGAATTTAATAGGGAGAATTTGCAGTAAAAGTGTCTAACAGCTGATTTGAATTGTATCTGTTTGCAATAAAAAACTTAAATATAAAAAAAATGTTTGGAGATGGATTATTGGTTATTGCGTGTCAGCCTGATAAGGTAGCTTTACTTGAATAAAGGAAAATTAGGACCAGTTTAAAACGATTTAAGACCTACAACACTATGTTTCAGTGAGTTTAAAGTTTAAAGTTCTAAAGTTTTGTTTTTGCAATTTAAGACATTTTAAGACTTTTTAAGACTCTGCAGACACCCTGTAAATATACATAATTATAGTAAATAGTAACCTTATATAGTAAACTTTTTAGCATAATTTGACAAAATTAAATTAAACAAGAACTTTCATTAAAAAAAATGTACATAACATTGTGAAGCATAATAAAACAATTACAGAAATATTACAGAACATTAAATATGTTTTACAGATGTTATGTTAAATAAAATATTAAATACAATAAATAATATAATAATATAATAAAATATTAAATACAAATGTTGATTTAGGGCTGGGCTGATTAAACGATATTATGGTGAATCACCATAAAATTTATGCCAATAACAAGGATAAGCTCTGAACCTTTTTACTTTATATAGATGTAAGAGACAATCTCCACAGCAGAAATGTGCAACAATGGGAATATAAAAGTGTGTTAATATTAGAGATGTACCGAAGTTTTGGCCACTGAAAATTTAATGGACCCTCTAATTTTTGTGGCTTTAGTCATTGTTGGGGTACCCTTTTAAATCTGGAAGCACTAACAACTTATATCGAAATGTATATTGCTATCATTCAATATGGAAAATAATTATTGAGACTGCATTTTTGCCATATTGCCCAGCCCTATTTCATAAAAATAACAAAATATTTATCAGATTACTAACATATAATAATTCTAAGTTTATAGTGGATTTTAATATTTTCACATTGAAAGTCTGCATCTGATTAAAATGTAAAGCGGTAAAATATAATTCTACAGCCTAAATGTTTGGGGTAAATGATTTTTTTCTTTCTATTTTTAAATACAGTTCCTACTAAAATATTAAGCAGCAGATCTTGGTTTTTGGTTTCAACATAAACAATAAAAAAACGTTTAATGAGCACTTAATCAACATATTAGGTTGATTTCTGAAAGAATGAGTGACACCAAGACTGAAGTCATAATGGTTACATCATTGTAATTAATTGTTACAATATTAAGACAGAAAAGAGCTAATTTAATTTTCATAACATAATGAGCATAACATAACATCTATTAAAAACATTACAAACTGTACCAACCCCAAATGTTTAAACAACACTGCTGAGACAAAATGTGAATACATTTGAAAGCAGAAAAGAATAACCTTAGCTAAAAGAAAAGCCAAAGCCTGATAATAGCTTTGATAAAAATCAATCCACTAACAGGTAGTCAACAGCAAGAAGCAATTCATTTGACAAGAAATGTTTTAAAGCCCAGCAGACCAACAGCCAAAAAGCCATATAAAAGAAAGCAGCCCGCAAAAGTTATAGATTTTAAACCATACCCCCTCTCTTTTATCTCTCTCAAGGGCTCCATGCATAAACTCCATCGACACTTCCTCATTCTCAGTCAGCCATTGGAGAACAAATGGCAGAAACCACCTACATACGAAATGAAGAAATATAGAGAAACAGAAGCAGAAACCAAGCAGGAGAGCAATAAGAATCAAGAGGTCAAGAACGTTTAAAAGATAGGAAAAGTATTTGAGACTGTAGATGATGACAGTGTACAAGATAAATCTACTCAGAATACGAACACACTGCAGATTATTTGAAGAACAAAAGAGAAACTTGAGCCAAAGATGCTGTGAAAGAGTTTTAGATGCAACGTGACTCACGATGGGTACTCGGGGACGGTGTTGGAGAAGGCGGGCAGGTCATGGACGTATTCGTTGTAGAGCCATTTGACTTTGAAATGCAGATTCATGTAGTCGGCACTTTTACACAGCCGGAGCTTCTCATGCTCTGGGGAAACAACAAGCGCGAGTCGACAGGATTCATTTCATTTTACCATGTCACGAATTTCACCCAGTCAACGTTTACAATCCTTTGGCTTTAACATATATATTCTCCACCTAGCTTTAAACTGAGAATGAACTGCAGGTCTTCAGCTGCACTCACACACAGATGCTAATGCTAACAAAACACATCTCATACACGTACACTGCCACTCACTTCTTTCATAATTTGAAAAAAGTAACACAGTTCATAAATATGTTCTCTAAATGTAAACTTATAGGGAGCAGACAATGTGCGGACTGTATTAACAACACTTAAAATATTAAATCAGGTCCCGTGAAACTAAAATAACATTTTTTAGATGTTAGCATTAGTATCTTAGACTTAATATCTATAAGCTAGTGTGGCAAAATTTCATATTTAGAATATATAAATATTCAAAGCTTGCAGTTTGTCACTCTGGCCTAAATGGATACTTTTATTTGACGTCACCTCATACTTTACTTTGTCATCAAATCTTCCGACCAATCAAATGCTCTCTAATATATAACATGCCCCACCCCTTCAAGACATTTCTCATTCGCTTTTCATTTGATCAGCTCACTGATAGAGCTGTGATAAAAACAAAATGCTATTGGTTATTAGATTTAAAAAGGGGAGGGGCTACTTTTGGCCTGTTTCCACTGAGTGGTACGATACAGTTTGGTTCGGTACGCTTTTATGGCCATTTCCACTGTCTAAGGTATCTAAAAGCGAACCGTATAATAAAACTTTTTGGGTACCTTTTGCAAAGGGTACCTAGCACAGCAAAAGGGTACCAAAAGGCGGAGCTAGACATGCAACTGAACGCTATTGGCTTACAGAGATACATCACTCACTCGTGCAACAAGCCAGAGTGAAAACAAAGGAAGCGTCATGTTTTGAATACACAGCCGAGACATTACACTGTAATAATATATACATATAGAATAATAACAAGCCATGGTCGAGCAGAGCTTAAGCAAACCTTGTCGTTATTTTGATGAACAGCCACAAAGCCAAAAAGAAGAGCAGATTTTACCCTGTGCCCCGTAGTTTTTTACAAGGCTGTCCACGGTGCGAGCGGTTTTGCTTTCTCGCTTGCGCTAACATGCGCGTCTATATTTGAAATAATGAACTTCTTGAGCTGATGATTATAATATGTGCATGATTATTGGTGCTTCTGACATCTGATCCTATCAGAAATGAACAAACGCGAGAGTGAAGCACGAAAAAACAAAGGAGAAGCCAGAAAAATCAAAGGAGCAAATGATTGTTTCAGCAAACATGAACAAACTACCATGTTTAACTATTATCATCACCTTTTGGACTATTATGAACTCGGAATGATGGAATTACTTTCAAACAACAGGTTACATGTGCTGACGGAAGATTAAAGATGCAGATGAGAGGTTTGCTCTGACTGTGGGCTATATGTTGTGTGTCGTTTTTAAACCCAAATGAGGACTAAATGAATGTTGTGTGTAGTTTTTCTGTAAATGGTAACATATCGGACACTGTAAGGGTCTGTATGTGCTCATATATGTTGCATTTACTTATTTCATATAATCACAGACGATACAGTAGGTTATTTTGCATCATTGATCTGCAGTTATAATCAAATAATGTTCATAAAAATTTTAGTAATGAACATTTATACACAAGTATTTATGTGTATAAAGCATCTGTTTTGTGAGAAGTGCGTCTCAAATGATATGTGAACGACCCGTACACCTTTACTGTAGACATTTTCTCGAGCGAGAATGACGTCGACTGAAACTTTCTGTCATACACTACGCCCACCAAAAGAGTACCACTGTTACCCTTTTGGCAGTGGAAACGCAAGCCTGATAAGGCTGATCCGTACCGACCCGTACCGTACCGCACTGTACCACTCAATGGAAACGGACCATACAGTATATGTCACGCACTGTCTTTACCTTTCAGTTGAGATGAAATCAAATAAAAATTTCAAAGCACTTCACGGGACCTTTAAGGAAAAAATGGTAACACTATAAAATAATGGTCCATTAGTTATTGTTCTTTAATGTATTTACTAACATGAAAAGTAGTAACAATCGTGTACAGCATTTATTATTCATAGTTCAACATTTACTAATGAAAATGTATTAACTTTTTGCATAATTTGACAAAATTAAATTAAGTACTCTCATAAAAAATATCTATCAAAATGTTTTGCCACTGTGGAGATATATTAAACAATATTACAGAATATTACAAAAATGTACAGCTGTTACATCAAATATAAAATGAAAATGCATTAAGTTGTGAATGTCAACGTTAGTAATGTATTGAGTTAGCATGAACTAACAATAAATTACTTTTCATTAACAAATATGAATAAATATGGTAATAAATATCGTTCATTGTTTGTTCATGTTAGCAAATACATTAGCATTAACTAATGGACTATTATTTTGAAGTCAGGGTTTCTGCAGGTTTAAGCAAGTTAAATTAAAGACTTTTAAAGTCATTTTTAAGAGAATAATGAATGAAATTTTTGGAATTTATTGAATGGCCCAGTTGGAAAAGATGTTTATTTATAATTTAATCAATTTAATAATGCAATAATAATAATTTAATAATTAAAAAATAAAAATTTTAGTTAATTCTAAGCAAAATATTTTAAATCAAGCAAGCTCTAGATGTATACATACACTTTGTTTAACATAACCTTTCTTTAAAAAAAAAAATGAAAATGTTTTAAAGGTATTAAAAAGTATAATTAAAACTATAATAAACTAAATGTATGCACAACAGCCTGGCCAGGTCAGCAGTAAATCCATGGAAAACCTTTAAACAAATGTTAATGTGAAGAAAATTCTAAAAAATAATTAAACCATTATGATAAATAAGAGAAAAATATTTCATACTGATCTCTACAACTTAAGCCATTTTGCTCAAGGTCTGCTCCTAAACACTATAACATGGAAACAACTTTTTACTGTAAATAAACAAATAAAAAAGTAAGTATTTTTAAACTGTAACACTCTACTTATGATCAAGTGAATGCCTTTGTGAGCACAAAAATGAACTACTATGCACACACAGTACATTCTTACAGTCACTTAACCACATGTCTTACCAGCATAAAAATCAAGTCTGCGAATATGGAATGAGGCGGGTGCTAAAAACAAGAAAACCAAGCAAAAGAGAAGGAAGACATGAAGAACACTTGAGAAAAAACGAAAAACGTTTAGGGTGCAGTGAAAGAAGGAGTTTCAAAAGAAAAGGATGCTGGCATCAAAAGGAAAAGATAATTTGTTCAGTCTAACTCTAGTTTACTGCTACTCAGAAGATCTAAAAGGAAACCAGGGGGGTTTATTCTATAACTCTGCTTTAGTAATGAGAGAGTGAGGACTTGAGACCAAAAAAAAAAGTGCTCTGAAATTTTCAATGGGTCTTATCGTTGAAAACTGGATTTGCTTTGCTTCTTTTAAAATAGAACTTCCACAATGCAAAGCTTCTTCACAAGCCCACCCTGAAAATTTGTAATAAGTCATTCATGTGCATTGTCACGACCATGAGCATATTATCATAAACTGGCCATTATGCATTATTCAGGAAGCTGGCCGACCCAGTCATGGAGAAGTAAAAATGATACTGTACTTAACAATCCAACACATATTTTACACTTGGAGCCAAATTCAGAGCATCTGCTATTAAAAAAAGACAAATCAAACTATAATTTCATATGCCAATTCTCAAATAACAGTGAAATAACTGACAGAACAGGTTCATGTACACTAATGTAAAAGTTCTGTTGATTAACAATAAGAAAATAAACATTAAAAGCAACAAACTGTAGGTTATGGTCCCTACAAACACACTGCTTGGTGTGCAACAGAGTAATTCACTTTATATCCAGAAATATTTGTCCAAGTTCACCCTCTCATGACCTTTTACAACCTTTGACCTTTACCATTCTTCCAGTGTTTAAGGACGATATGTTTAAGAACTAAAAATAGAAACAAATATGAAGGAGAGATGGAGAAGAATTAGAAGGAGTAATGTGCAGTCCACACAGACATACTGAACAATTACAATTATATACAATTACATGTAAATTTCTTCATACCTTCCAAAGCATACTTCATGTCCTGTGCGAAGAGTGTCCACATGACTTCCGCACTGACCATCCCCACATTCAGCTCCTGAGGAAACCTGCACAGGACAAACCAGGGTAAATACTGTATCTTCTCGGTGTTTGTGTGTAATATTGTGTGTCTGCAGTGACTGACTGATTGATAATGGGGTTGTAGGCATTCTTATCTTCCTCTATGATGGACACTATTAAGGTGATGAGTTTGGGCCAGAAGTCCAAATTCTGTATGCTTGGTCCTGGTTCCTCCACAGCAACATTTTCGTCCTCTTTCTCATCCTTCTCATCTTCCTCTTCTTCACCATCTTCTCCCTCTTTCTTTTCTATTGGTTTCTGTTGTACAGGACAATTGTGTGATGGATAGAGTCAAACGGATAGTTTTGTCAGACAGAGAAAATGAATGACTGACAGAGAGATGGAAGAAGCAGCAGATTCACTGATAGTCCAAACAATAGAGAGAAAATACATAAAGTATATATATATATATAGACTAAACTAGAATAGTCTAGACTAGACTGGTCTGGTCTGGACTAGACTAGACAAACAGATTTACAGTATATATAGACTGAACTGGACTGAGCTAGACTAGTCTGACAAACAGACAAAGTATATTTAGACTGGACTAGAAAAACAGATTTTCAGTATATATAGACTGGACTGGACTGAGCTAGATTAGACTAGTCTGACAAAAAGACATATAGTATATTTAGACTAAACTAGACTAGACTAGACTAGACTAGACTAGACTAGACTGGACTAGACAAACAGATTTACAGTATATATAGACTGGACTGGACTGAGCTAGACTAAACTAGTCTGACAAACAGACATACAGTATATTTAGAGTAGACTAGACTAGACTGGACTGGAATAGACAAACAGATTTAGAGTATATATAGACTAGACTGGACTGGATTGGATTGGATTGGACTGGACTAGACAAACAGATTTACAGTATATATAGACTGGACTGGACTGAGCTAGACTAGACTAGTCTGACAAACAGACATACAGTATATTTAGACTAGACTAGACTAGACTAGACTAGACTAGACTAGACTAGACTAGACTAGACTAGACTAGACTAGACTAGACTGGACTAGACAAACAGATTTACAGTATATATAGACTAGACTAGACTGGACTGGACTGGACTGGACTAGACAAACAGATTTACAGTATATATAGACTGGACTGGACTGAGCTAGACTAGACTAGTCTGACAAACAGACATACAGTATATTTAGACTAGACTAGACTAGACTAGACTAGACTAGACTAGACTAGACTAGACTAGACTAGACTAGACTAGACTGGACTAGACTGGACTGGACTAGACTGGACTGGACTGGATTGGACTAGACAAACAGATTTACAGTATATATAGACTAGACTGGACTGGATTGGACTAGACTAGACTTTACTGTATATTTGATTACTTTAATGATGTAAATCTATTCCATTTTATACATATTAAAATGCTTTGACATGCCAATATAGAAAATAGAACGGAACTAAACAGACAGACAGACAGACAGACAGACAGACAGACAGACAGACAGACAGACAGACAGACAGACAGACAGATAGATAGATAGATAGATAGATAGATAGATAGATAGATAGATAGATAGATAGATAGATAGATAGATAGATAGATAGATAGATAGATAGACTCAGATTTATCTTCATGATTCATGAGTCTGAACTTCAATCATACACGTGGTCTCTATGGTAACAGATAAATTCTATAATATATTACTCATTTCAGTCTTGAACTGTTAGCATCACCCATGAGAAACTCAACCTCTGATAATGCCATTGTCAGAACAGAGATCTCCAAAGGTTAACACACAGGTATAAGTATCATATTTGTGCATGTAAACTCATATTTGTGCATTTAAACACAACTCCGTGTGTGATGTGAACGAGTTTACTCACAGGCTCCACAGCCGGCTGGAACTGTCTGCTGTAGAGCTCTTGGCAGTTGTTAAAAATGTACTCATAGGTAGAGTTGAGACATGCTTTCACACAGTCCCGGACCACATGGGCCGCACGAGGAGGAGACTGCAGTTCCAAAACCTAGTTCAAGGGGGTGCCAAAGAAGATAAGAGTGTTTGTGCATACAGTCGATGTAACTACTGCTAACAAGCGGTACACGCTGTCAAATCAATAGTGACTAATCTCCATTATAAAAGCCCGCACAAAAGCCTCTCTCTTACAGCACAAAGAAATCAATCTTCATTTTAAACCTTCTATTATCTTTTCCTATTGTATAAACTTAGGCAGTCAGAAATGCCTTAGCGTTTACTCAAGACTATATGAGGCACTATTGAATTACTCATCCCTATAGGATCTGTCACTTAATTTATGCATTACAAATAAGACCCACATCCTTCTAGCTCCTAAATATACAGTATAAGTCAGCAGGAAGGGCAATACTGCAAGCCATGGCTTGATCAGATTTAGAAGGACGTTCTCTTACCTTCAGTCTGAAGAAAGCAATGCTAGTCAATAAATCCACTGTGGATTTGAGATCTGCCAGACGTGGTTTACTGCTGGCTGGGAAATTATTCTGGAGATCAAAGGAAAAGGAAGTACATCACAGGAAGCTTGAGTGAGAAGCACAATGTGACTGGTAAAACTTGAGGGGAGGTATCAATCATGAACAATTCACAGCTTATATATATGTACAGTACATGAAAACAATTTACTGACCAAGTTAGATACCTCTGCACAAAGTTTAGCTGAAGATGACACTATCTGTACAAACAGTATATTGTTCTCATCAAGATTTATAATGTATGCGCATTAACTTTTAACTAGATATATTTTTTAATTAAGGCAGTGAAGTTTACACACTCCTAAGAGATTTATGTGACTCACACCAAACTGTCAACATGATGCCTGTCGCGATCACCAGCAATCCAGCCTGTGCAGATCGCTGGTAAACACACAGTATCGCATAGAACTATAAATCTGCCATTAAATGGACTACAAGATCCAGTCATGCACCACTCACACACTACTCATAAGCTACTCATGAACTGATTACTAGGATTATTTATACAGCACACACACACACTTCAGTGCTGAGTCTTGTTATACTGTTTTTGAACATTACAACGCATTTTCCTTGCCTTGCCTTGCCTTGCCTTCCGTGTTTTTGAACCTTGCTACGTTTTGTTTGTTTTACCCTGTCTGCTGCAGGCATTTTGCTGTAGGTTTAATTAAAATTCTTTGTTGATTTTATTGTGACCATTATATGGTTTAATCGTCTTGTTTATGTAAAGCACATTAAATTAACATTGTGTATGAAATGTGCTATATAAATAAACTTGCCTTGTCTGATTTCAATAAACGCTGGAATATATAAATATAAAATTGTTTTAAGTTAGTGTTATTTACCATGGAGACAACATGGCACTGTCAATGTAGTTAAATAGGAGGGATGAAAATAAAGAAAACAAGCTAACATTGTTCATTTAGAGTTTAAAGTTATAATTTGTGTTATAACACACCCTCACAGACTGTAACCGTCCCTATAGGTTAGTTTACATTAGTGCATATGATTAAGACTTACTCTGTATGTTGACAAGTCAATGCGGAGAGAGTTATGGAGCTGATCCAGCAGTCTAACAAAGCGATCTTTCTGCATTAACAAAGTGAAAGATGAGTCAGCAGTGAACAGAAACACACAAACAAACAAACAAAAGAGAAAAGCTTGGTATGATTTAGCTAGAGTCAGAACAAAAAGAACAACCCCTTCAAACATTTTACCCACAAGGTGTGATATTTTGACATCGATCTCCCTCTGAATGAAATCTCGACCTTGATCCAAGGATAAAGAGTGTGGACACATGGACAAAAGACACACTGTGCAAACACCAGGGACAGGCTATTGGATATATCCAACTCATTCCAATAAGAAAACCTGAATGGGATTCAAAGGGTCAGGGACACTGACTGGGTCTCCGTTATTCACAGTCTTGCATCTTTTCAAAATC